>NC_069132.1:21956549-22201891 GCF_026914265.1 Mya arenaria
CAGTCACAGCAAAACTTCCACTAGAACCATTCACAGTGACCAGCATTTTGGCTTTTCCAGGGCTATACAGTTGTGAGAAAACAGCTACAGTGTCCACACATTTCCTTGTCTGGAAGATAATATTGCCTGAACTGTCATTGCGTAGTGTGAGTGATATATTTGGCCTGATCAAAGCAATGCTCTCCAGGATTTCTCGAACCCTCTCAAGCTCGTACACCTTGTTGAGAGATTTCTGGCGCACAGGGAAGTTGCGGAACAACTCATGTACAGTCACTGTGGTCCCCTTGCTTGGCCTGTTCACAGTGGACTGAGTCACTGAAAGAAAAACATCACTGTGAACAATCATCAAAATTACCCTTTTGAAACTTTTTTGACATTTAAATTTCACATTTAATATAGGGCTTGTTACATTTTTTTAACCCAAGAAGAATCCAGATAATGGCTTATTGATTAAATTTATGATTTTGATCACTGGGCTTATCACTTTGTCAACTGGACAACAGCACTTATTCACCTGTCATCTGCTTCCCTTCCTGGAAGAGTTTACAGTATGTGTGTGCGGAGTGGCTGGAGCGAGTGGTGACCTCCAGGATGCTACAGCTGTCCCGAATACTGGCCAGCGCCTCCCCACGGTATCCATAGTGGGTCAGGTTCTCCAGATCACCTAGACCATGACACTTACTGGTGCAGAATCTGGTGGACAAGTGAAAGTTAAGATGAACATAAATATATGCAAGTGCCAAAGGCCAATTTTCAAAAAAGCGGTAATGCATTGCAATGTCTATATAACCTAGAACTCAATCATTTTAAGGGTGAGTCTAGGGAATGCTGATGCAATTAAGTAAGTGAAGTAAGCGAGACTAACATGCACATAATTATGCAACCAACCTATTGCCCAGAATGTTAAGCTGGTCACTGGAGATGCCCAACCCATTGTCCACCACCTGAACCTTGAAGCAGTTAAGATCAAGCCTGACAGCGACACAGGAGGCTCCTGCATCCAGGGAGTTCAGCACCAATTCCTCAACACACTGGCTCACACTCGTGATAGCAACCCCTGTCCTAATGTACGACTGCACTTCTCTAGGGAGCAATGCAATCTTCATCTTTTCACAAGTATTATCTCCTGGCTGCACATCAGATCTGCATCTTGAAAACTATAAAAGTAATTTATAATGTAACATGCGAGGCCTAACATGCAACAGATCCCTTCAGAGAAAAGCATGCTCAACCCTGAATGGGTTTTATATGTATTACAGTATAGACCCTTAACTTCCACATGGAGAACTGGATATACCAATTTGCATATTACTATACCAACCAAGTACATCAATGTACCATGAACACACTTCAGCCATCAGCGGAATGTTACACCATGAATGAACTTCCACCTACTTTGGAAAGATACAATAATAATAATAAAATGGTCTAGTAGTTTTTCAATACTGTTTGGATGAACAAGTTCAAATTCTTCCACTAATGCTTACCATCAATTTTTTACCATGCCCTGCTTTAATATTATATAAAATCCAGAATTTAAGCAAGTCTAGAAAGTACTTCAATAAAGAGTAAAGTCACTAGTTATTGCTAATAATGCCTATCAACACTTCACAAATGCTTATTACATAATTTTTAAAAAAGAATTTGTAGGGAGCGGTAAAACACTAAGACGTCATATTTTAACATACCTTAATACATTTTTGAAATGTCCGAGATGAGTCCGCTAAAGCCAAACGCAGACTCAGCAACTTCGCAACTTATTGAGCAATACTTGAAGTAAGCACAATAGAAAAAATGACGCCGTATAATCGAAGGCTACATCCAACCTGATAATAGGTAGTGTATCTGTCTATATAGGACCTGGGTATTTCGTAACCTTTCTATTGCGTATCCGCTGAATCTTGGTTATTTCGTTACCATTCTGTTAGTCAATTCGTAACCGTCAAGAAAGCAATTGGTCATATACCATCAGTTAACGAGGTGGTGAATGGTGCACTTAGCACCTCGTTAAGTGTATTGTTTGATCCTGAATATAATATGGCACAGCAACCAAGACACCAATTGGGAGTCCGCATTACTCAAATCCTTGCTAATAACAAGCCAATAATTAGCGTTACTCAAATGAGCCACATTCCGTTCTGCATACTTTTAAACCGAATTCCGACAAAAACAGCCTAAAATTCAAATGTTGGGAGGGGTTGTCGAAGAAACAACACTTATAACAGTCTGATTGAACTGCTCTAAGGGAAGACATCTCTTGGAAATAAAGAGTATTTGTTGGTGGCAGATACAAGTTTGTAAGAGGAGTTGTAATATCCAAATGCATGTCTGATCCATTCTGAGGAAGGTCATTACTGAAGGCTAAAAAGATTAGTGGCCTCAGTTTAGATATCCCTTGGGGACTCCAGATGAGACTGGTATGGATTTTAATAAAGACCGGTAAACAACAACAGTCTGATGCCGATGTCAAGAAACCCTCTGATCCGTTTTAGAGCAAAGCCTCTGATGTCATAGCCATGTAGTTTCAGGGCATGTTTCTCGTTAGTGACTTTGTCAAAAGCCTTGCTAAAGTCAAGTAAAATAAGATCGTCAACCAGCATAAGGAGCTGGGATTCACAAGAGCACTTTTCCCTGAAACATTTTTCTCTGAAGCCATGTTGGAGCTCATAGAAGGCATTGAGCTTAGTATAAATGTGTTTTGAGATAGAGGATATGCTTCTGTGTTCTAATGTTTTGCACGTAAGTGAAATGGGGCTGTAGTAGCAGGGACTGAACGCTCAGCCTTTTTGTAGACAGAAGCCACATTTGCATCCTTCCAAATTTGGTTTAGAGATCCAGAGTCAAAAGATGCTTCAAAATGGGTAAAAGTGTATCCAAAGATTGTTCAGGATGATTTGTGATGATTTAAGTTTGAGTGAAGCTTCTCAGCCCCTTTGGTTGTGACTGTTGTGTCTGGCACTGCACTTTGGGGTGTGCCTGTGTCAATGCTGTCTTGCAGTTAAATGTTACAAAGGGACCTAAGACTTTTGGGAGTCTTTAGGCTAAACACTGTCTGGAATTGCTCATTCAGGATGTACATGTAGTTGCTTTTGCAATGTCGTCTTGGTGTACAGAATTCTGTTTAGGTAAGGGGGCAACAGAGGTTAAATCTTGTTGATTTTGGGAATTTATCTCAACTACATGTGTGCTAGTCAAGTTCATGAGATGAGATTTGATACCAAATACGTTTAATTTTTTATCCATAAATCTTCGCAGTCTGAAGAATATCTTTTATTTTTTGGGGCAACTGTATTATTTCTGATAGCAATGAATATACCACCACCAGATTGACCAAACCGGCCTCTATGAAATTGTGAAATTGTCTTAGTGTTTTGGTTTGAGCCGGCTGGGATTCGGTTCCAATGACTAGAGCAGGTTGGTGGAGTCAATTAGGTTTTCATATTCATTCTTTTGTTTACAATTGATCGGCAGTTAATAATAAGAACATTGACTGATCTTTTGATTGTATTCTTATTCTTATGTTTTGCGAGAGGCTGCTTAGATGAAGGATATTGTTGTTTGATTTTGGAGTGGAGGTTTACACATGAGAACATGAAATGTTGTTTTTGTTGGATACGTTTAGATGTTAAGATGTTAATTGGGTTTTGGTGTTTCATAGGACTCAATACTTTGTAGTGATATTAAAGTATTATTTACATCATCATCATCATCATCATCATCATCATCATCATCATCATCACCACCACCACCACCACCACCACAACCACCACCACCACCACCACCGCATCATCATCCATCATTATCATCATCATCATCATCATCATCATCATCATCATCATCATCATCATAATAAAACAAATAAATACAAATAAGTACATAAATGTAATTCTCATTTTATTTTATTAGTCATGATAACTTGAAACATTGCACATGGCTCATGGTGATTGATGTTACACAAACTCAGTATGAATCCAAAACAATAAATTACTATTCCAAAAAAAATATGTACTAAATAAAAACATAATGGCTTCTTTCAAATGAGATTCAGTCTTCAAAATCACTTATGTTATATAAGACTAATATATGGTTTCAGCTCGAGTAATATACGGTTGCGGCCCCCTATCATTTTTTCATACAACCATTCTGCCCTCAGAAATTAATTAATTTAATTGAATCAAATGCTTCAGACTGTCAAATATTTCTATTGTTTAATTATAACGGATATTAAGATTGTAAATGCATACTATTTTGGGGTTTTGAAAGTTCTTCACAGCTGGATTAAATGTGCCCTTTTTACTCTTAGCACCCTGTCCCTTTTTTGCTGCTAATTGTCTTTTTAAAAACATGGTTTTCTAAAACCCTGCAGATATTGTTTTTTCTTTACCATCAATCTGGTCAGTCGAATTTGTCAAACTTCAATGACAGATCCCATTATCACGAAAATACCAAAGTAAGATCTCAAACTCAGACTCGCTTCATGTTACCACATAACATCAAAAGTTATTCAAAATCACGTTTTTACTCTTTAAAGCACATTCTCCAACAGAATATGTTCAATAAATATTTGGTCATGTTTCTTATGAAAAAATATTCACCAGCAAAAAATGTAATTGAGTACAACCATTTTTTTAACCAAACACCATACTCAAAAACACTATATTCAATTTTCTTTAAATAAGTGACATAAAGGATTTTATTGACACATTTTATGAGAAAATACATATCTAAAAAGAGTAAAAACATACAAGATTTTCATCATACTATCTTAGATGTGGTAAAATGAGTTGAGATTTAAATTTGACTTGAGTATTTTTGTGAAATTGTGGTCCGGTGCCTTTCATACTAACAACCGCTTAAACAAAATTATCAATAACAAGTTCCTAAGAATTTCACCTGAAAAAAAGATTTTTGTATGTATTTCACAAAATAATATATTGCTTATAACATTGGTAGCCCTAAGGTAAAGAAGTAATACCATATGTATAATATCACTACCGGTAGCAGGATTTCATAGCAGTTTTGTCAAAGAAATATCACTGAGGTAGCTTGGAGTAAAACTTAATGAAAGTTACTGCCCTTTGTTAATTAAAGATCCCCATTTAAAAAAATAATGAATAATGAGTGTTAATGGGGTGATGGTAAATACAACCTTGTCATGTCACATAGATTTACAAGTTTAGATGTTATGAAAAAATACAAAAATAATACATTTAAAACAAATGGCTCTAAAAACAATAATATTAGCACTGATATCATGATACACTCACTTCAATATGAAAAGGTGATGGAAAGTCATATAATGCTTGTTTGAATATGAACAGGCAAATACATAAATGCATATACAAAAATGTTCAAAATGGACTTCTTAAAGGATCGATAATGCATTCATTTGTTAACTTGGTTCATAAATGTATACATCATACTGCAGTGCTTTGTTTTTCAGCTTCATCATTTTCTTCATCCTGAATATCCATCACTACTCCACAAATAGTCTTGCCAGCCCTCTCCAGTGTGCTGTTACCACTGGTCCTATCCCCACTGCTGTTTTTATCATCCCCGTTTAACAGTTTACGCTCAAACTGGTTATCTGGACTCAAACTCTCACTTTTTGGCCTCGCGTAGTTCCTGCCTGGCCTAGTCCTGTAATGATGCGGGGTGTTCGGGTGAGAATCAGAGCGCTCAGATAGGTAGTCATGTTCAGTGGCATTTGTGTCTATGCTGGGATGGTAGTGATAACCGGAACTTGAGGTGGACATAGTGGACTCTGACATTGTGTAGACAGTGCGATCAACGTGACTCTGCGAGGACATTGAGCAACAATCGAGCGACGGCCAGTGGAACTGACCAAACCCGCTCTGGGGACCGATAACATTGAGCAGCGACTGGAAAAAGAATGTGGAGTACACCCAGCTAATACTGATGACCAGCATCAGAAATATCCCAAACTTCTGGTACACAAGCGTGACAGATGGCACCATACACAGGCCAGCGAGGAACGTTGTAAGGGCTGCCATACAAATAACACTACCCACCCTGACCAATGAACAGTAGGCCCGGTTTTTACGATCTAGGTCTGGGGCAAGTCTATATGCAACCCCGTAATGCAAGGTAAAGTCAATTGATAAGCCAACGGATACTGTAATTATGACAGACTCCAACACATTCAGTTCCCAGTCCAGCAGGACTAAGCAGGCAGTTGTTGTCATCATTATGAATGTTATAGTTACCATAGCATACAAAGTAAGCAAAACATTTAGAGATGTAAAGAATGTAACAAGAGTAGCAACAAGAATAGAAATACCAAAAGCAACGGGCAAACCCTCCGCTAAACTTTTCTGTATACTATAGAACTGGAATTCACTTATAAACCATCCTTTATCCAAGCCTTCTGGGGCACCTTCCATCTGCTCATGAACCCATTTATTCATTCGTACATAAAAGGTCTCCATTGTTTTATAATCATATGTGTATGTAAGATTGGAGGAAAACTGTACTACCAAAGCTTTAACTTTATTCCCAACAAATTTTAATCCTGGCGTATACTTTGTCCAAAAGAAAGTGTAGTCTTTCATAGCAAGTGGAATGTACTTTTCTATACAATGACTGAATATCTTTTCTGGAAAAGGAAAGTTAGTTCTCTGGCAGCAAACAGGTTCCTCCACAGTACATGGTTGTCTCATAAACAATGTAAAGTGTTCAATGTAGCAGTTAGGAATCTCAAATGGGGTAACTCGTTGATAAAACCCTGATTCCCGCAATTTAAAACAAAATTGTCTGAGCCAAATCTGAGATCTGGGGCTAGAGGGATTGAATGAGTCTTCAAAAGTGACGAAACCTTTGTCATAGGGATTCAATCTGTCTCCATTGTCTGATTTTTCTATGCCCCACACTATGGTAATGGGCATCAATGGACGGCGTTCTCCTACCGCTTTTTCGAACCAGAAGTTTTCCCGTAAATGCTGATCATACATTTCCATCAGGTGGTCGTTACGGAACATTTGAAAGTGGAAGGAGGTAGGCAATCTTAACTTTGGGTGATGAAATACGGCGATTCCGCTCAATATTCCTATAGCACCTAATAACAAAATCCATATAAAGCGTAAACGTAACACAAACTTTGGCAATAAAAGTTCAAAAAATAACCTGTAATACTCATGTATCTTTTTATAAATTTTGGGACTGTTTATAAAACAAAAATTGCACCATTTTTCCTCAGCAACAATAGCGGCGGGTGTCCAAGTTACCATTAAAACAAGATTACACAAAATAGCAGTACCAGCATATATACTAAAACACTTGATGGATGTAATTGGACTAACAACATTTGCAAAAAGAGCACCAGCAGTTGTTAAGCTCGTAACAAACATTGACATGGTTGCGTTTTTTAACGTATCGGAAACTAACTTTTCTAAAGTTCCATTGTTTCTTTCTCTCTTAGCTAGGTGCCATATTTTTGAGTACACAAAAACATCATCTGCTCCTATTGCGATAACAAGTAAAACAGTAACAAGATTCATGTATGGGAAAAAAGTAATCTCAAAAACAAAAACATATAAAAAATATGCTAACTCTAGAGACCAAAACATCGACATAAACGTCATAACAGTTACAAAAATAGAACCAGTGAAAGTCCAAACAACAAAAAATATAATAACACCTCCTATAACAATCCATTTACTATCTTTGGTTAAATAATGATGAAATAAATGATCCTTTATCCCAAAATCAGCACCAGCAATCTCAATATCACCCACTGGTTCAACGTTTGCCTCTAAATCTAAGTACAAGGAAATTGCCTCATCAACCTTTCTATTTGTTAATGACTGGAATGATATAGGTAAAAAAGACACAGAGTATCTGAGTTTCTGGTCTTGTCTTTGGAATGAATGATCAGAGATAAAATGCATAATGTTATAAACTGCGTTGTATTTCTGACAACTTTTCGGAATTTCTTTACATTTTCGGTGAAATGAGTCCCCTAGAGGGGAATGCCTCCAGTCGCAGCTCTCTGTCAATGAAAAGTTTTTGTAAAAACCCACACACATTTCGATGAGGTTTTTCACACTCCGTACATCGTCTTCCGTGAGGTTTGAGCAAGAGGGTTTGTCTGTGAGCAAGGTTATGTAGTTTCCGAGCGACAGAGTTCTGCAGCAGTTTGTATTGTCTGCCTCGCGGAGGCAGTTTCTCGTGTAAATTGGGTTGGAAGTGATGTAGCGTTCCTCTAATGCACACATGTTCTGTATGTTTTGGAGTGTGAAGAGATCAGTCTTTCTGTGGGAATGGTAGACTAACTTGATCCATTGGCCATCTGAAATTTTTTAAATCAATATTATTTAGTAATGAAATCATTATCATGTAATAACATAATGCCTTTAGAATAATATAAAAATAATATGATAACTCTTGACATGACATAAAAGCTCGTCTAAATTGTGCATTTTATATCATAGCAAAATTATAATTTAAACTTAGCCCTATAAATCATCAAATTTGTATTTAACATATAAATAGAATATCACATTCATGGTCATTGAAAACAAAATTAATTAAACTCGTTCACTAAAATTATTAAAAATTGGCTTAAGGATTGTTTATTTCAGAGAAGTGGTGAAATAAAATTCATATTGAATGACCCAATCATGTCATATCCTCTATATCCTATACTAGCTTGAAACAATGGGCCATCTGAAGCTATAAAATCAATATTATATACTTTATCTTCAATATTGGTCAAGATATAAACGAGACACTGCGTCAGTTTTCTATCACCATCAAAATGATGAAAAGTACACTTTTCAAGAATGTTTCGAGTGTTCTAAGGATTCCACATCAGCACGCCAACAATTTGTTGGTAAATGTCAGTCCAAATAACAGAAGCCATCATATGTTCTTAAAAGGCATGACATTTATATATCGATTATAAGCTTTAAGCCAGTATATTGAGAACCACTAAAAAGATAATATAGTCAAATCTTCACAAAACTAGAATTACATGGAATTGGATATGTCACCTCTGGAGAAGCCATAATAGTCAAACCAAAAATAATACTGTAACAAATTCTAAATGTTAAATGAGCAAAACTTTGTAACAAATAACAAAGTTCATACTAAAATAATGACATAAAATGCAACTTTCTTTATATTTTGAAATATACTCAAAAAACAGTATCAACATTCAAGTTCAGCCTCTGAATTTCAAGTATCTATAAAAAATGTAACGGTAAAGGACCTGTAATACCCTAACTAGGTCAGAATTGAGGAGATGTAGAGAATCCATTTCTTCCTTGTTTAAGAGCATTACTATAATACCAGACTAATGAACTGAAATGTCATCTCGTAACTCCAGTAATATCTGAAAAATGTCCAACCTGTCAGACAGAGAGAAAGTCTGCTAATGTAATATATAATAGTTGTGTTCCGAAAGTTAAAAATGAAATGTCACAGTGAAGACAACCCTGACATATCGCAGAAGAAAGACTCTAATTTTATTTATAAAAGCCGACTGAAAGTCCATAACAAGATAAGGACGGACCTGGCACATCGCAAAAGAAAGGCTTCCGCCACTTCCGACGTTTTGACCTCCTGTGTTGATATGTGGCAGGTGATGACCTATTTCCTGGAGGAAGCCGTAAGTCCATGTAGGTGAGCTGATTGTTTGCTGTCTGTATAACAGCCTTCTGGGGCTGAGGGGAAACATTAGGGTCATCCACAAGGTTGCTGTAGGCTGTCAAACGATTGCTGATTTCTGTACCCCTTGGCTCAAAGCCCTGCAAAAATATAAATCAACACAGAATTTAAGAAACTATTAAATAAGGTCAACGACCCAATATAAACCTTTTTTTTTATATTGCTGACAACACAATTATCAAAAATCAGAACTCATTTTAGTTGAGTGAAGCCCAGGGTGTTTTTTTCCTGAAAATTTCATTTTGTATGGTATCTTATCTTTATAATCTGCAGGAAATATTACAACCCATTATGTTTGATAGAAATTGGGAAAATTAATTTGGCATTACCAACAGAAAATTAAGATGATTTGTTAATAGACTTTTCTGATTTTAAGTCAAAAATAAAATGATAACAGGTTTGGAATCAGGAACGTTTTGTGACTCTAGTTGTCACAAACCAATCACCAAGGAAATTTCTCCTGTGAAATCCAGAACAGATCTGGAAAGTGGTTCAAGGATATTCAAAGTAAAAGTAATAATTAATTTTGACACTTCTTTTACCAGAACCATAAATCATTTAGGATCCACCAGTCATTTTATATTTGTGCCTTTTAAGCTATTAAAGACACGTTTACAATCTTGTTTTCAGGATATTTTCCATAAATATATTATTCAGTAACTAATTAAAGGTTAATAATCACTCAAATTTATCTTTGTCTTATTGATTATAAATACAAGTATCACTTTAAAAGAAAAAAGCCAACAACAGCCTTTCTATCATTTTCAAAGATATTAAGGCAACCTAACAATTTAATATGAAATGCAAATGATTGAAAATGAAGTAAAAAAACCTTTTGCTAAATTTAAATGTTTATCTTGATTTAATTTAACAGGACTAATTAAATTAGTATGATATGAATTTCAGTGTTCATGACAATTTATGTATGTGTGTAATATCTTTTCTTGCACACCTGACGTGTTTCCGGTCATGTGACCGGTGCTGGAAAAAAAACGTCTTTCACCCCCCATGTAAGATAAGACACGGGCAACAACGCGCCACTTTTTATTTCTTTAATTGTATGGTTTATTCAAAGTATATAATGCCATCTCAATAAAGCGCAATCAAATATATAAGTATGCAAGACTTTTAATTAAAATTGAAAATAAATAATCATAAAAACGTGATTTTAAGAGGGACTATTTGACATCAATATTGATTTAATAATTACTGCGTTTTAGGACGTCAGTAAACAATGCTGCACACGGTTTTTGGTGTAATGAACAAAAGTGTGTTTTCTACGACATTTTTCCACAAAGTTTCAGCAAACTTTAACAAACCTTAACAAGGACTGATGATAAAGAAAGAAAGCTTGCCTTTTACACACTTATTAATTATGTTATACAACCAATGATTTTTACCATTTTCTCCAGTTTTTCTTGAGAAGCAAAATATCTTGTCTTGATCTAGTTCACAATTTCACCCACAATATTAATTATGTTATACAACCACTTCTTTCCATTTTTCTTCAGAAGCAAAAGAGTTGTCCTGACCTAGTTAACAATTTTACACACAATACTTCTTACTGTCAAGCCATTAATTCTAAAAGTCTACCAGTACATTATTTAATTGTAATATGGGTTGTCATAGAAACCTATTCAGAATAATGAAGATGGTGGGAACTCCTAGGGAAGACAAGGGTAGACAAAGGAAGCTGTTGTTAAGTACAAATGTATAGGAACTTTATGGATCATTATACAGCAATGTGGTTCACTGACTGCCAAACATGAATATGTAAGATTCCAGTAAAGATAAGCTTTTTTGAGAGACTTTATACGACACAAAACCAGTACAATAAATTGGCTCTTTTGAGTAGTTAAAAAATATACCCGAAGGAAAAAGATGTACTCGATAAAAGAAAATCAAACTTCCTCCCTCAATTAAAACTGGATTATTCATACTTACAGCCATTGGCTCCTCAAAGTTTGGTCTGTTGCCGATGGTAACAGTTACTATGAGACAGGTGACAGAGACCAACAGGACAGCAGTCAACACCACATACGGGTAGTGGGCTAACACTCGGGCATAGCTGAAAACACACAAGAACGTCAAATAAAAATCAAAAATAGTATTATGACGCCACCGGGTCACAGTCTACACCTATATAGCGATTTAAAGTAAAAACAAATGGTAAAATAATCATTTAATAATATACAAAAATGCAATCCTTTGCAAAGAAGACCGTGATCTATAATGTATGCAAAAAGTAAGTTTACATGATAAAATCTGTAAGCAGCTTGATACGAAAAATATGTTCCCGGAGAATTCAAATTAAAATAACGCTATAGAAGATTCAAAAAGGCTGTGAATAATTACCTGTTTTTTGTTTTAAAATGAGAAACTAATGATGTACGAAAGAAGAGATGTTTACTGCAATTAGTTGCAACTCAGTAATATTCATATTGTCTGCTCTAAACTATGAAAACAGAATATATAACTTTAAAAGGGATTGGTTTTATTGGCAAAAACGTATCACGATATACAACGATATTTCAGCTTATCATAATTTGTATCTTGATATATATCAATTAAAATAAAATAGCTAATGCTTGGCAATTAATGCAGTGTTCATGCTCATACATGTATCATCATTTATTATATAAATTTAATATATAAGTAATTTATTCTGATGATCCCTGCTGGCTTTGCAGCCTTGATATGGCCCAGGTTTGTTCACAATAATAATTTAGTGTTTGCCCTACATTTTCCGCCATTTATACCCCTATCACACGAGACGAAGACCATGAAGACTACTCTTCATCCTGGCAATATTGACGAACGCAGCGAGGAAGTGGTCAAAAAAAAAAAAAAAGCTTTACCTAAGTTCATACTACGTCCATAGTCCAATGTGTTCTTTGTACGTTCTTACTGTGACCAGGAAGATATTGCACCACGCACTTACCAAGTGCATATCACATCGTCATTACATTCTAATGACTTTAATGTATTTGTAAATGTGATCGAAATGGAATTACCATGGTCTATTTATAACTGGCCTATTTTTCATTCATGTCTAGTGTTGGTATTAAATGAAGTTATGGGGGAGTTGAATCCCATATTTATACATGATCACTGTTCAGAACCTGACAGAATGTTATAAGAACCTATTACAAACGTGTCTAAGACAATGTTAAGCACCGAAAGAAAGAATTAACAAAAGAATGAGGACTTCTACAATGTGGCACAAACGTACCATAGTGGTAGTAAAAGTGTGGAGAGGTAGTGGTGAGGAGTTCATTGACGTAGCAAGAACACAATGACAACATAGGGAAAACGATGAGAAAACCATTCAATATTTCCCATCCAGTACCACGCTTGTCCTACGTCAATCAAGTTCCTTCTAGGTTTTAGTTACACTGTCAATACGTCCATGTCGTCATTAATACGTTCTTATTAAGTTCTTACTACATCCTGGTTCAACCACGTCCTCGCTACATTTTTTTTTTTAACATGTTCAATGTCTGCTCTCTTTTTTCATGTCCAGACCATACCACGTCCTTATGGGTTTCTGCTGTGTTCCTTCTACGTTGACCAAGTTCTGAATGTGTCCTGCCAGATTTTTGAGGACGTAGAGGGAACGTGGTATAGTGTGATGGGGCATTAGGGGCACAATATTTTTAAAATGATAATTTTCTTACTTGTGAAGAATTGCTACTAGTTGCTGAAGACAACTTCTCATGAACAAGTAAATTGCTATAACTGCACATGCGCATAAAGTCACGCCTCACTGTTTGCATATGCAAAGACCTTACTTTAGTGCACACTGATTAAAATGACAGCACAATATCTTGAGGGGGAGGTGTGTGTGTGTGGGGGGGGGGTGACATGCAGTGATTGACTTGTCTTTTTGACAGGCACACAGCATTATTAAAGCTGATGCAATATATGGGAGGGGCTGACACTATGTCTGTAAGAATTTATTCATTGATTTCTTGATGAATAAGAAACCATGGTCGCTCTCCCTTAGGTTACTTATTCACAAAGAAATTACTCTAAAAACTAACCTAAACATAATGACCACCATCTTAAATTGATGAAAAGTTGAACTATTACCCTAATCACTCATGAAATACACATTGATTATTTTGTACATTGTAACCATAATCTCAATGATTGTAGCTGTGAGTAGTGAGTTTCAGAAAATGTTAAAATGCATCCAAAATGGCTAAAAGGAAATAATATCATATAACACAAAAGAAAATATGATTTCCCATATGTATCAATACATATATCACTTTTTTTCCATATCAAAATATAACAGTTTATCGATAATATCACACATCCTCTAAGGCATTAAGCATTAGATGTTATACGGTCTAAAAAATGCTCCCTAAATTAAATATTAATTTCAAGAAGAGCAGTGAATGGAACACTCGTATGTGTTTTCTCCGTCCATCGAGGGCATACCTCAACAAACAGTTCAGACAGATTTTTGGGCCTTATTAAAATGCTACACATCTGCATATTATGGTATTAAGTAATATGTTTCATATAAATATCTGAAACTTTTCTTTTTTAAAAAACATTGCTCACAACATGGTGAAATACAGATCATTTGAGATACATTTGTTTGAACTACTACCAAAAACATTTAGTTATTTGACAACTCAGACATCATACAGCAATTAGAGCAGGCACTCATTTGAACAAAATTTAGTAAATCCAAGTCTTCAGTAAATAAAAAAGAGGCAAAAAAAGTATATTTTTTGCGACATTTTGAAATAATTTTATGTCATAAAGAATGATTCCACAATGAAAAATAATGTCATATTTGATATATGACTTGAATGTGACATCATGTCATGATGTGTACGGATGAATTTCATATGAATTAAAAATGTGTGCCCTCTTTTTCTGTGCGTTTTTTTTTAGTGCTGTAAAGCATCAAATAAGTATTTATGATATAAATTAAATGTCACAGTATCTAAGATTCTTTTTTGTCAATTTTAGAAAAATCGTTCAATAAATTCCATATTGAATGTCCACTCTTGTAATATCGTCTATATAATATTGTCTATTATTACCGGTAACAATAGAGGTCTTAATTGAAGCATTTGTTTGTAACAAGCATTTTGTTCAACGTGAAATATCCACAGTTTGACTAAAGAGAGGGCTCAACTTAGGGGCGTTACCTTTTGACTTTTGTCCCTCCCTCAGAACTGAAATCTATCAAAAGTTTAAAATGTAGGCAGGGGGGTTTGGGGGTACTCCCCCCTCGAAAATTTTAACAAGTTTTAGTCCGAAATGTTGCATTATGGATATTTTTTATTACTTTTTTTTTATGCCATATTGCAAAAAAAATAAATAAATAAAGCAAATACTGTAATAAATTTATCTCAGACAATCAACTCCCGAAATTTCAAAGACACTGGTTTTAGTTTGATTTTGACGCCTGGTTTCCGGCTCATAACCAGGCAGTTTATTTTGTACAGGCAGCACCACATTAAATTGCTGTCTGATTCTAAATCAAATGTCATGATCTTCTAAATCCCAAGACATTGTTAAAAATAAAACAGAGAAACAACATAATTATGTGTGGGAGGATTGTAATAATTCAAGATCAATTCATTTCCTAATATATTCCTCAAAAATTCCTATTTGCACATTATTTCCTGTTTGTCTCGGAGCAAAGGAATTGTAATTTCAAATTCATTTTCAAAACAAGCAGTTTATCAAGATGTTCAAGATTAACATCATTATCATCACCATCATCATCATCATTATCGTCATCATCATCACTGACAACATTATCATTAATACCATTGTTATTCATGATTAATTATATAAAATCCCTGATTACAATGGAACCTAATTATTGGTATGAAAAAAGAGACACAAGATCAGTACCGTATGAAAAACAGACACAGGATTGGTATGAAAAACAGACACAGTACCTGCACATTTTATCCAAAAAATAACATCTATGTTTTCCCAATTGTTTACTGGTGCATCTTGAAATTTGATCACCTCTGCTGAAGTTCTTTACAAATAGTGCCACAGTGGTCCATTTAAAACACTAATCCTCCAATCAACCATACTAGAACATACATGTAGTCACCAATCACAACATCAATTGCAGAACACGTTTTAGATAAATTGCAAAAGAACACATTTTTAATAAGAAAATCAAAAGAACAGGGGAACGTCCAAATTCTTACTGCCGTGACTTTTCTTTTAGATTGTTAGAACTAAAAATAGCATAATCAATTTTCAGCCAAACTGCCAAAACAACATAAATTGATACTAAAAATAGTTACAACCAATTCCCAGCAACATGAAAATGACCCAGCAGATAATTGCCCCAAATTTTAAATGAACTTCGCCACAGGAAAGCTTCTGTTTTAATTCAGAAACACAGGTAAGTTATTGCAGGGCTGGCAGAGTATTTCTGAAACAGTATTTTCAATGAAAACAAGGAAAAGCATTGACCAAAAGAACTATACTGGCTGGTATAGAAACTTCACACATACCGACACTAAAAGAGTTCATTATTATGCTAAACTATTTACCATTAAATTGGCATATGCTCGGCGCAGTTGTAAAACTGAAAACTTGGCAAATCCTGACATTTTCACAATAATTCCCACAAGACATAGATATGAAAAAAAAACCTGCAACAAATCAGAGTCTATGGGCTAAACTTATATACCTAAAGTGCCTATATGCCTACAACAAGAAATCAAAATAAATTGAAATTAATCTAAACTATACATGTACTATGGAATCGACTCAAAAACTACAACAATGGTTAAAATTGTTTGAGATATTAACAAAATTATTATGAAATTATGGCAAAAATACTGCACTAACTATTGCGTACCTATTAAACTTTTGAATGGTGTTCAACAGATTTGAAACTAGAACATATTTAATGCGCAGCTTCACAGAACGTAACTCAGAATGAGTCATCCCCCTATAAGCATCTGCCAGTCAATCTGTGTACTTAATGATAGTCTTTTCTCAGACACAGGTAGATATCTCCTTCCAATCATCTCCCTTCAGATTTCCGCTGACAAAAACATCAAACTTTGTAGACAGCACGTTTTCTTGCTATTTTTATTCCTACAAAATTGCTGTTCACTGTTGTCTCCTATATTCTAGTCATTTCTGATTTATGTTAACACTGATAACAGACATTAAACATACATAATTCAATTTTCTTAGATAATTTTAAAATAATTAGCCACAATTTTTTTAACCGCTACACAATAATGCTAAACCAAAGACAGATAAATCATACATATGTTTTGCAATCAGTTTTTCTTCCGCAAATTAATTCTAGTACTACTCAAGATAAACAAGTACAAAAACCAAATGACTGCCACCTTATCTGTTCTAATCAACCAGAAATGTCCTCATGTCAAATAGTTCCAAGAAATCGGAAAGAATATTGCTGCTGTCTGTCACAGTCACGATAAAGACAGTCGCCACAATTCCAGGACCAACCATGGCCTTATAAATAGAACAAATAAGACTAAATAAGTACAGGGTCGCCTATCATGCAGACATTCACTAAGCTAGTAGTTTTAGCTTATTTAAGGCAGAAAGTTTGAATCAACATGTATATATCACACTGGTTTCTTTTTGAAAGAATTCACCTGCAATAAACATAAATATTGGATCATTCTGACATTTTGATACAAGAATTTAAAAAAAAAAAAAAAAAAAAACCTACCTACCGACCCATCTTGTTTTCAGCATGTTACAGGAAACAGACATTTTTTTTTTAGGCCTTAATAGGCTTTTTTTTTCCCTTCAATTTGTAATATTGTCATCTCAGTGAGTTTTATTATCTTTTTTTTTTCCAATTCCAGAAATTATTATCATCATTACTGAAAATATTCACTGTGGTAAGACAAAAACAGGATGAGGAACTAGATAATTTTAAAGGTATGTATGCAGAGCCAGAAATATGCATTTAAATGTAGCAGAATAATTATAACAAAATAAGGCGTACCAAATGAACTGAATTACCATAAAGTTCCTATTAATCGTGCATGCCCTATTAGACGCCCCTGAGGTTCCCATTTGAGAACAACTGCTGATGTCATGAATATTAGGAAAGACCATACCTTATTGTATACAATGTCAGGTGCGATAAAAGTCTTTCTTCGTTCTTTCCGAAAGATGTGCATTGATATATTAAAGCCATGTGTTCAGTGGACCATTTTATTGGTTTACACTGTAGGGTGTGTATACAGCTACGATGCAGCAGATACTGATTGGTATTTTATGTTTTACTCAAATTTAGCAGATTTTAAAAAGTTGCAGAATAGGGAAAAAAGGTTCTTTTTTAGCTTGCACGTTTCTCAAAAAGACATGCAACATGCACGTTTAATATGACATTTACGGTATGTGGTCTTACCATGCACTAAAGCGCCGGTATGAATAACTGTTCCGAATCATACTTAAAAACAATACAAGTAGGAGTAGGGTATAGAATTTTTATAACACTACATCAAATAAGAAATTATTCATGTTTCATGAGGGTGTAATCCCCCTGCCAACGTGCATACCAAAGACTCCTTCATTTTCTACCTGAATTCTGCATAACTATTTTGAGTGTCTGCCTACTGAATAAATGCCAAGTTTTGAGGTACCGCAACAACCATCCTCTTAAATCCTGAGTACTCCTTAACAAAGCCCCTAAATACCACATACAATATAGGTACGCCCTCTTTCATGTTAAATATGCCAGAACAATAACAACTGGAGCTGTCACAGGAGTGACGAATACCCCCAAATGCCGCCTGGACACAGGAATGACAAACCATTCCTTTGAAAAGAGTAACTCCAAGGTTACTGCACACTGCATCTTCTTTTATCATGCATGTATTGTTTTATCTAAATCTGATGAGTAATTTAGAAGTTACACCGCTGACAAGAAAAACTAGCCTTTCATGAGTTATCGTCCGGAAACCGTTTTTCTATTTTTAGTAACAGTGACCTTGACCTTGGCCCCACCAGCCCCAATATCGAACTTGACCTGTATCTTCTGATGTTACACAGGGGTCGAATTTAACTTTTTTTGATACTCGCAAATTGTTGCAAGTGCTTAAATTTTCAACTCGCAAAATCAGACACTCACTCGCATTTTTTAAAGGCAAACCATTGTGTTTGCTTGCAAAAAGTATATATTGTATGTAAAACAGTGGTTTAAGGTATAGTGTAATTGTTTTACTGAATGATCATGTAATTGTACATTAAACGATATCATCATAACACTGGCATTACGTACTGAGTCTGATCAGGCAAGTATTGGTCTGTGCAAAATATTTTGAAAACGTTCCTTTCGTCATCTGTGTTAAGGGTTAATTATATGTTCAACTCCCTCTTCCACATCGAAACAGTTTTAACAGACGGATTATTTCATTTTTGCTTCTTTTTTTGGAACTGATTGATCATTGCCATCAGCCGTCAGCGATTTTAAAAGCAACTCGCGTTAAAAAACTTATCCTTTTGCTTGTCATCATTATACAAACTGTGTCTCGATACGATTATCGCTAAATACCGCCACCAAAAATGGAAACGAAAGACCAGTCTACAAAAAGACATTTTAACGAGTACCTGCCACATAGTAACGAGTCCCTGCATAACGTTTATCTACGTCATCATTTTCTGTGTGATTATCGGAAAACGAAAGAAGGCATTTCTAGAATTAGTTTTATATCTATTGTGTAGGAATCGATCACTGATTATGTTCATATCTATTTCGAGGATTGCATATTTTCTGCAAATTTTGAACACGCAAATTTTTGCGAGTGTCTTTAAATTCAACTCGCATTTTTTCAATTTTGGCTCGCATTTTGCGAGTGTGGGAGTGCTAAATTCGAACCCTGGTTACACCTGTGTACCAAAAATTGTTCAAATCTGTCTAGCCTTTCATGAGTTATCGTCCGGAAACCGTTTTTCTATTTTTAGTAACAGTGACCTTGACCTTGGCCCCACCAGCCCCAATATCGAACTTGACCTGTATCTTCTGATGTTACACCAGTGTACCAAAAATTGTTCAAATCTGTCAAGCCTTTCATGATTTATCGTCCGGAAACCGTTTTTCTATTTTTAGTAACAGTGACCTTGACTGTGGCCCCACCAGCCCCAATATCGAACTTGACCTGTATCTTTTGATGTTACACCTGTGTACCAAAAATTGTTCAAATCTGTCAAGCCTTTCATGAGTTATCGTCCGGAAACCGTTTTTCTATTTTTAGTAACAATGACCTTGACCTTGGCCCCACCAGCCCCAATATCAAACTTGACCTATATCTTCTGATGTTACACCTGTGTACCAAACTGTATCTTCTGATGTTACACCTGTGTACCAAAAATTGTTCAAATCTGTCTAGCCTTTCATGAGTTATCGTCCGGAAACCGTTTTTCTATTTTTAGTAACAGTGACCTTGACCTTGGCCTCACCAGCCCCAATATCGAACTTGACCTGTATCTTCTGATGTTACACCTGTGTACCAAAAATTGTTCAAATCTGTCTAGCCTTTCATGAGTTATCATCCGGAAACCATGAAAACCGACAGACCGACCGACCGACAGACAGACCGACCGACAAGCTCACTCCTATATACCCCCTAAAACTTTGTTTGTGGGGGTATAATGACAGTACCAACTTAATTACACTACCTACGTTTTCTCTGAAATAAATAGCCAAGCAAAATTGAGGTATATCAAAAGTTTTAAACAAGAACTGTCACAGAGACAGCACGCTTGACTATTCCTACACTTTAAGTTTAAGAAAAGTTTTGGAGAAACAGGCATGGATGACTATAAAATTAGATTAAGAAGTTTTAATAGGAGTGACAACTGTCACAAAATACCCCTGTCCTATTTTTAGGAAATCAAGTTTGGTGATAACTAATGCTGTAAATAGCCAAATTAAGACAACATACACTGTAAATACAGTTCCTGCCCAGTCAAGGGTGATAACTCTGGGAGTGACTGAGGGAACATGGCTGGTTATTGAACTTAACTGAGATATTTTGCACATAAACATTCTGACCAAATTTTGTGATGATTGGACGAAAGCTTCTGAATTTATTATTCAGACAGGACGGAATTAAGAATTCAGGCAATTTCTATATTTAAAGGGTGATAACTCTTAAGTGACTTCAGCGATATGGCTGATGTGTCCAAGGTCTTACGCCCATACATATTCTAACAAAAATTTGTGATGATTGGACAAATGCTTCTAAAGTTATTGATCAAACACCAGACTTGACAAACTGTCCACCAAGGTGAAACTGTAATATGTCCTGGCTTATAAAAAGAAGAGACAGGATGCTATGGGTAAAACATGCCCATTGTATTGGGCTGATTTTTTTACAATAGGAATTTGACAGAAAATGATGATAGGAATTGTGTTTAATTGAAGAAATACTAGGTTTAAAATCCCATATACATGTATGTAAAGTTTGTATTTATTTATCATTCAAATGTATTAATTTTAATCAAAACAAAAGTAATATTTGACAGTCTTAAGCCTTTTATATATAATTCTATAAAGTCAGAATTTTACCAATGCTGCTCTTAGCAAAAGCAGAAGTGTTCTACCAAACAAAAGACAGAATGCAGCTCTCTTCTTATTTTTACCCTTTAGGTAAAAAGCCAGCATTAAGTTATAATTATGTTTAAAAGTTAAACATAATTATGATACTATTTTAGACAAATTTCTTATCATGCAGTCTTTTTTTTGGCTTGTATGCTATCACTTGACCAATTCCCTTCCAATATAATATGTCTGAAAATGAAAGGAAATATCTTGCCAAGAGAAGATTTCAGACTTTGAAGTGATATATTCCGTATCCATGAAAGACAATGAGGTGAGAAAAGCCTAAGTTATTGCCAGAATATTGGAAAGAAGAGTTATATGATGCTATTGCCCTCTGACATTTCTTTCCATCCCTCTGGGGACAGTCTTCATTTGCTTGAATTGGCCAACAATGTTCCAAGAAAGTGCAAACATCATGGATATATTTGGGTATCTTGTCAAGAGCTTTTTACAAGAAAGAAAAAGTAAAACATATCAGCCAACAATTGGGTTATCAGTATTGTATCAGAATGTTATATTCATAAACATTATAAAGAATGTTTCAAAGAAACCAATGTTATTGTGTTTGTTTTTCGACTACTTGATTTGCATGTGTTGCAATTGTCTTTACAGGGTTACTTTAACCAGTACCGGTTAGTATTTGCTATTGATAACTGAATCAAATCGGACCAAGCTTTTCAATATACTATCCGACAATGATCGAAAGTTCATAATATTGTTTGTCAAAACATTCTTTATACATATAGTATCATCATGATCATTTAAATGGTTTAACCTATTACTGTCTTAAATAATGAAAAAACATTACCACAAAACACATACAAAATGATGCACATTGCAACAAGTAAGTTATCGTCAGCATTGTATCCATATAAAAGCATATTTAATAGTTATAATTAACCTTCAATAACCTGTTCAAAAAAGGTTTCCCGAACAGAATGCCTAGAGCTGGGCTCTGTGGGATTTGCACATAGAACTGCACCCACTACAACATGGTGAAAGATTATTGCAAAAGGTTTTATGAAATTTATAAAGAATTAAACTCAAATTTCTTATTTGAGGAAAATTTGTAATGATTTGAGCAAAAGTGTTTACATTCACTTGATTTTATCAGCGTTTACTAGATTTTTACCACATTTAAAAAAACACCATATTATTACCAGAAGTAACATGAGTGACATCAATTTTGGACAACCACTATAGATTGTTGCCCACATGACATTGTCAGTGAGGGTTTATCGATTGTACTCGATAATCGTTTTATAAAGTCAATGCAGTTTGTCTGTTGTAGTATATTTTTTTTAAGTTTTCTTAATAAGAATATATCAATTGATATCTCCATCACATAGTACCAGAAAAACTTGAAAGATTACATCAAAAGTCAACATATCTTTTAATTGCTCATATGACTACCGTACTATATCATGTATAGGACGCTAGCATAGATAGGACGCAGGCAAAAAAATAGTTGAGAAAACGGGTAAAAACCCTTAATATATAAGATAGGACGCAGCGGAAAAATGTCAAAATCGGAGCCGAAAAATTGAGGTTGGTCAAGTATTTATAACATATATATTGAAGTAAAAAAACAAACAAAAAATTGTATATGAGGCATATTTTGATAACTGTCTTGTGTATTTCGATAATTATCGTCGTATTTTGGTAATTTAGCGTTCACAACAATGATATATGTCTTGACATTTTGAGAACATTTACGCATATTATAAGACTTACACAAATGCCGTAATAGTCCCGACTGACAGTCAACCGTTGCAACCGTTGCAATAGTCTCGACATGCCTTCTGAATGACAGTCAACAGTTGCAACCGTTGCAATCGCAACAAAACTGATGATTGTTTTGATAAGGCTTGTCGCTGTGCGGATTAAAGCATGTCGGCATAATTAAGTGTCGTTAATTAGCCTTGCCAGCGGAAGGCACATCGGGTAAAGTGCGAACAAACAACCATAAGGTATTACCATCACAATAGTTTGTTCTATTGATGTTTTTCTAATGACAGACAGCGGGTGTTTTTCACACCTTCGCACATTTGAAAAGATTTGATAGTGATAATAATGTTACTTAACGTTATGCACATTCCTTTATCAATTTTTTAGAACAGTTACATACAAAATGTTTTGTAAAATATCGAAACATTAAAATCATAAACAACGATTAATTGATATTTACCTCCTTTCCCGATTTCCGTTACCGTTATAACTCAATCCAGTTAAAGTGACATCGAGATTTTGTGAGTAGCGTCCCTTTTATAAAAAAGTAAACACTCATGTTTTTTTCAATTTATTTCTCAATAAATCATTTTAAAGTAAACATTCAATATATTTCTGCGTGTGTTCACTTGCGTGATTTTACCTACGTCAGTTGTTCTTTTCGGTGACGCAGTACAGATACTTACTATTACCGCGTTCTTCCCCGGTCCGATATTTTCGACCTGAAATGGACTTGGAAAAAAACAGATGAAATTCTAATAGCATAGAAAGGACGCAGGCAATTTTTAAGACGAGAATTGGGGGTAAAAAAGTGCGTCCTATGCATGATATAATACGGTAATAGAAACTTAACCATACTTACCACCACATTATGCCAACACTTCATGTCACCCACCAAACACTATACTTGTCATGTCCACTTCAAAATTCTTGCAACACGTTGTTATGTTTTCAATGCTGTCCAAATCGTGAAATAATGAACTTTCTTCAAATATTAACACATAATAACATGCATAAATGTCACTGGGTCTATCTCTTGATACAACGATCACTTAAATAAAGTTTGCTGAATATGGAGATGTGGAAAACAGGAAAATTCTAGTCCATCAACATCGGCAGAACTAGAAATCTACTGTCGTGTCTTCATTTACATCCTGAAAAAATACAAAAACAACAACTCAGTATAAATATTAATGAAACATATGAAGGACAAATATTAATGAGGTGTTATTTATCTCGATTTCTTTCTTTGTAATGCATTTATTTGCATAATTACAGCTGCTTCCATTTGGACTGCTGGTAATCTGAAATCAGGGAGTCTAACTGTTAATAATCGTCAACTCTGAAAAATAGTCGGAGGTCTGTTTGAATATTAAGGAATCATGCCCAAAGCAGGGTGAAGGGACCCTTTAGAAATTGTTTCCAAAGTCAATTATATTCATTTCACGGTATTCCCTACAGTTTTTAAGGCAAAAGTTTGATGAGCAAAAAACATTTTTTACAACCGTACAATAGTCTGAAGTTAAACACTCTTAATCTGGATTTCAGGATTAATCCACAGAATGTAAGACACTGTCAAGTAATTTATTACAGCAGTTGCTATAATTGCAAAAAGGTGAGGCCAATGATCACATAATTTTTGCTGTTGGTAGAAACTATCATTTGATGCATTATATGTAGCTTTCACAGAAAATGAATCAAAAAGGTTCAAATGTTCTTTTCTTGCGGCTTATCATGACTTATAGTCACTCCCAAAAATGAATTTCCTTATGAAATGCTAATTAATTTGTGGTATACAGACATGCAAAGGTACAATGTGCCATGCTGATGGCACAGACAATGATTGATGCTAAGATGTTGCTAAGATGTGAATAGGTTTTCATACAGAAACAGACACATGCTGATTGTGATATCTGTTTTCACAGATAAACCGACACATGTTGATTGTGATATCTGTTTTCAGAGAGAAACAGACACATAATGATTGTGATATCTGTTTTCAGAGAGAAACAGACACATAATGATTGTGATATCTGTTTTCAGAGAGAAACAGACACATAATGATTGTGATATCTGTTTTCAGAGAGAAACAGACACATAATGATTGTGATATCTGTTTTCAGAGAGAAACAGACACATAATGATTGTGATATCTGTTTTCAGAGAGAAACAGACGCATGATGATTGTGATATCTGTTTTTAGAGAGAAACAGACACATGTTGATTGTGAAAAACAGAGTGAAACAGACACATGCTGATTGTGGTATCTGTTTTCAGAGAGAAACAGACGCATGATGATTGTGATATCTGTTTTTAGAGAGAAACAGACACATGTTGATTGTGATATCTGTTTTCAGAGAGAAACAGACACATGTTGATTGTGATATCTGTTTTCAGAGAGAAACAGACACATGTTGATTATGGTATCTGTTTTTATAGGGAAAAAGACACATGTTGATTGTGATATCTGCTGATATCAAAGGGATACAGATGGGCATATACCTAATTAAAAAACATTGATGATATAGGCTGATATACAATGTTGATGCTATTGGCTATTATCAGGGTTTAAAGATTGGCATATACTCATACAATGTTAATGCTATTATGGAATATAAAATGTTCATTTCATTGACATAATATCAAAGGTTTACAAATGGGCACATAATTATAAAATGTTGATGCTATTATGTGATATAAAATGTGATGCTATTGACTTATATCAAAGGTTTACAAATGGGCACAGAATTATACAATGTTGATGCTATTATGTGATATAAAATGATGATGTTATTGACTTATATCAAAGGTTTACAGATGGGCACAGAATTATACAATGTTGATGCTATTATGTGATATAAAATGCTGATGCCATTGACTTATATCAATGGTTTACAGATGGGCTGATAATTATACAAGGTTGATGCTATTATGTGATATAAAATGTTGATGCTGTTGACATGTATCATAGGTTTACAGATGGGCACATAATTATATAATGTTGATGATATTATGTGATATAAAATGCTGATGCCATTGACTTATATCAAAGGTTTACAGATGGGCTGATAATTATACAAGGTTGATGCTATTATGTGATATAAAATTTTGATGCTATTGACCTATATAAAAGGTTTACAGTTGTGCTATCTATCAATTAAACAGAGAAAAACAGATTTGCAGTGACAGACAATGTGTTTGATACTAGGAAAAACAACCAGCATTTCACATACCTCAAAAATGTACCATAAATACTTGCTGAATGGTGCAGAATGATGCAATTGCACATAATCAACTTCAGATGGATTTCTTGAGATTTCTTTTGCATTGTTCAGGAATGTTTTTCTTTAACAACATGCATTTCATATGCTTCAGAAGGAGATAATTTTATGTTCATCTATTCTGAGAAAAGGGAGAAGCCTTTGAAAATTACAATTCTGATCAAATAAATGGCTAATCATCACATGTTATGAATTTGAGCATGCTGTTTGGCTGGAGGCAGAGAGGTAAGGTTTCTTAAACCAGTTCAATAGAAAACATGAACATTCACCAGGAGGAATATAGGCTCGGCAAGTTCTGTTTCAATTTGCAGAAAGTGAGCTTGTGAATCTTGGATGAAACAGGCAGATAATGCAATCCAGTAAGCCCTTGGGTCAAAAACAGCTGGCTGTGTACATACAAACTAAACAACAACACACCTATCTACCATGTTGTATCAAGCTATGATCAACTGGTTTCAGCTTGCCAAAAAGCTCTCTCCCAGCTTTTCTCTTTTTTTTTCTCCACTTCATGATTTATAGCTATCATAACAAAACCATTGAATTTTCAATCTGATGAGTATACTTCACAGATAATCTTGGCCTGCTTCATACACAAGTCCATTGGCAAGACTGTTGCATGTGTTTCATGGCCAGTATTCCATGTGCACTGCATTTGTCCACCTCCGCTGTCTTTATCCATCATCTGTTTTAGCATTTTAAAACAGTAACCAATGGTGTCCATGACTGTCCATCACAAGAATACAGAAAATCATATCTCTAAGAAAAAATATCATATCTGATAATTAGTCATTCATTTCAATAACCGCAAATGTATTCAACATTTTCAGTTACAAAAGTCTGATAAGAAATCACGAAATAGACTTTATTTACTGTTTCATTTCCATTTAGAAAATTGTTAACATTGAGCAAAGATATATTAAGAAGTTTCATTCTCCGTAGGTTTTACTTTATGACAACGATTTTCTGCAATTTATTTTATTTAATGTTCATAAAATACATTTTTCCTACAGTTTCTGTATATTTTACGAGCCAATATGTGCCCACTAAAACAGGCACATGGTTCCCAGGTGAATGTGGACACATAGAATTGATCCAACAGTATTGAACTGGTTTGTCTTTACGTAGTTTACGCAGACAGCCAACACAGATAGCGTAAGGGGACAGAATGCACACGGAATACCAGCCTATAAAATCAACATATTTCAGGGATGTAATTGACCTGGCAGCTGGAGGGCTGAAACCATTTCGGCCATGGATTCTTGGAGCACTTTTAGGGTCAAAAGCACACTGCCGTAGAAGAAAAACTGGCTTTTTAGAAGCTCTTTTGAGGGTTCTTCTGACTTTAAATTTGAAGCAAACTGGAATATCAACTCTAACAACCAAAAGCGCACTAGTATCTTTTTTAATCAGCTAAAAAAAAAAAAAAAATTTTCATTTACCATTTTTTTTTATTTTATTTTTTTTGGGGGGGGGGTCCCTGGGGCCATTAGATCCGCGGAATTCCGCGGACAAATCACATCCCTGATATTTTCAGTCAAAGCAATAAAATGCGTCCATCTTTCATTGAAACTAATTTTTTCAGTAGTAATATATCCAGTATATATTATATATATATATATACTTTTATTTTTGAGATAGCTGTATCATGGAAATATGTGTAATTGCTTTCCAGATTCCTAACACAAAAGATTCCTATTTTCCTGAAAACTTTTATTTTTGATTAACAGAAACATAGATGTACTTATTTATTTATTTACATTTAAAATCCTCAATATATATTAAATTGACTTAAAAATAATAAAACAATCACTACCAATTTTTGCTATGCACCACAACTTTCGGTTTTCGGTTTAAACTATTTTTCACGAAACCCAACAATATAACAATATGGGCCGCCATGTTCATAACTATAATTTTGCCCGCATCCCCCCGCGCCCAATGCCATACACGGCACTGCAAAGTTTTAAATAATGGTAATTAAGGTAGCTGTTTTCAATTTACCAAAGGCTATTCTTTTCAATATACTTACCCCTACCCAATATACTTATACTTGAAATTGATAAAGCATAAACATTGATAAATACATTACACCTAAAAAAAAACCACTCTAACTATTGAGACATTTTCAGGAGAACATGAATGAAAGTGGCTTGGGTCAAACACTCGTTCAAACGAAGTTCAAAGCCCATGGTCAAAGACCTTTTTGCCTTATTTTCTGTGGAAATTCGCTATTTTTAACCACCAATAATAAATCTCATTTATTTATACCCTAACATTGATTTGATCACGCTCACGTCGTCAGAGGTCATAGTTCTGAATGGTATAAAACGTAGGCTGTTTTATGATGAAATACAGGCAATATATCAATGTCTATTATTAACAAGTGAAAACAATATTTATTTGGCACACACATATACAAATAAATCTCTGGTAAGAATTTTATGCAACTAACAACAAACATAAGGATAACAAGAGCCATCGTAAGACAGCGTGCTCGACTACGCCGCTTTGACTTTGAATACAATAACGTATAAAAATACCAAGTTTGGTCTCTTTATGTCAAACCTAACTAAAATTATTTGATACATAAGGTGACTTTGATGCTGCCCTCCCACCAGCCCGCCCAAACAATGACGCATGTCATTCAAATAACTTAATTTCCCATTATGAAAATGTGGTTAAGAATATACAAATATGTCTTTCAAAGGAAATCAAAAAAAATAATAAAAAAATTCAAGGGCCATAATTTGTATTTAGGCTTAAAACGGAGTTATGTTTCTTGTTGTAAGATGGTCGTATATACTTTTGAATTTTATTAAGTGCATTTAATGAACCTAAAACTTTAACCTAAGTTCCATAGTCAATCAGGGGCCATAATTTGTATAAAAGATAATATAGAGTTATCTAACCTCATTATGTGATGGCTCTGAACATCTGTGTGAAGCATTAAGTTAATTGAATGAAAGGTATTGGAGTTTTAAGTGAAAATCCCAACTTTCCCTAAAACTTTAACCTAAGTCAATCAGGGGCCATAACTTGTATTTAGGATAATATGGAGTGTTATGTAACCTCATTGTGGGATGGTCCTGAACAACTGTGTGAAGTATTAAGTCAATTGAACAAAGGATATAGAAGTAATAAATAAATATTCCAACTTGCCCTAAAACTTTAACCTAAGTTCCATAGTCAATCAGGGGCCATAATCTGTGTAAAGAATATTATGGAGTTATCTAACCTCATCATGTGATGGCCCTGAACAACTGTGTGAAGTATTAAGTCAATTGAATGTAGGGTATTGGACTTATAAGTGAAAATCCCAAATTGCCCTAAAACTTTAACCGGAGGCCGACGCCAACGCCGACACGAGTAGTATAGCCCACCTATTCTTCGAATAGTCCAGCTAAAAACGATTATCTTCTCAATAAGAAATAATTATTTCTTGCTTATCTCAATAATTTCCTTTGCGGGGTCATAAAAGTTATTTCCCAACAATTTACGGCAATGACGCAATCTCAGCGGCAACGTGTTTTTTGCAAAGATGCATGATTCCATGGTAGTGTAAAAATAAAAAACCTCGACAATGTTAAGTGTTTCAAATTATGCTTGGTCCAATGGATTGGTTGTATATTTCGAATCTGCCTTATATTTATATCAGTTCATCAGCAGTTAGCAGGTATTGATTTTAATCAGGTGAATCAGCAGATTAAGCTGGGTCAGAAGACATGATATAATCTCAAACACTTAGCCGATTTAAGGTTAATAGGATGTTTTTGCCAAAAAAAATTGGATAATATTGGTAAAACATTACTCAATTCAAGAGAGTAAATCTTAGGCACAATAACATTACCTGCATATCATCCATAAATAGTTAAAAAATAAAGAAAAAATATTCATCCTCACACATTTACAGCATTCCGTCACTTCACACAGGGCTGAACAATACACTAGCCGATAACCCAACCTAGTATAGCTATGAAACGGGATTGATGTTCATGTTCTGCTCCAACAAGCTTGTAACACCAAGTAAAACTGCTCCTTAGACACTTGTCTTCACGCCTTTGTCATATAAACCATCCTTGGACATCCTCAAGTGACAATAACTGTCCTTGTTATTAAACATTCGGCCCTTCCTGTTTGTACTATTACACAAGCAATTACTTTCAAGTGTTTTGAACAATGAGTCTTCTTGTCTTAACTGCTATTAGGTATGAGAGTACTTCTTTCTAATGGCAAGTATAGTGGTATTAATCATAGCACAAGCGGATTCAGGTTTTGGCACACCCTGCTAATGCCCCCCCCCCCTCCCCCACACACACACCTAAAACTGTTCAAGAAAACATAAGGTACCTTGTTAGACTAAAATTAGCCCAAATTTTTAAGGGCAAGACCCCCAAAAACCCTGTGGACATGTTAACTGTCTAGTTTGGGGGCTCCTGGGGAAGGGGGGGACTGTTCCAAAGTGGGCCCCAAAAGTTTGCCTTCTCTAATATCAAATCCTGGATTGGCCCTTCATAGGAAATGAGACTTTTCTTGAAAAAAATAAAAATTGGTTAAGACTTGAATTGCGGGGCTTATGTCATAATATCAGAGTATGAACTCAGTTGGGCTGGTTAATGTGTGTGGAGGACTCCATGCTTACTTTATTAAACCAGCCCAAATGGTTGTGATGTATCATTCAAGTTGAATATAAAGCATCTAAAAACTACTTATTACCCTACCACCTGATAGCTAGAAAAAGGGGTTGACAAAACAAATAGCTTTGATCTATCTAAGTATTATTCAATCACATGCACCTTAGTAGCAAAAAACCCAAAACATTTAAATGTTGGCAATTAAAAAGTCTCAACGTTCACAAATTCCTCCCCAATAATATGTTTAGTTTATATGTTTCATTAAAAGCCCTGGAAATGGATGGGTCTTCCATGGCCCAGTGGACTATGTTCTGAGGAAAACTGAGGCAAGCAAAGGTTTGAATCCTCATTAATATTTTCTCTATATTAAAGGCACATTAGTCGCTGATTTGTTGTTATCAAATGTATAACTTTTCTGAAAATAATGCACAACATATGCAGGTAATAAATTGAGACATGAAATTTATTTTATAATATGATAATAAAATAAAAAACAAGAGCTGTCACAGTATGTGACGAATGCCCCCGAATGTGACATTGACCTACGAACAAGGTCAGTACATGAAAAGTTGATCTTGCCTTTATGTGTCAAATACATATGGCAAGTTATTTTAAATTTCCTCTGAACATAAAAAAATACCACCCATACTTGACAACCTACACTGTTATGTCCTTATATTCAGAATTCCCTTGTAAATAAACACTTAGTGTATCTTTCACCTTAGAGGTAGGGACATGGGTCTTGCACAGGACACGTCGTCTTCGTATGTGGAACACATGTAGCAAGTTATTTTAAAATCTGTCCTTACAAGGGAAAGTTACAGCCCAGACACGACAACCTATACCCTATGTCCTTGTATGCAGCACTCCATTGTGAATAAACACTAAGTGTGACCTTGACCTTTGAGGTAGGGACACGGGTCTTGCACGCGACACGTCGTCTTGGTATGTGGAACACATTTGGCAAGTTATTTTAAAATCTGTCCATACAAGGGAAAGTTACAGCCCAGACACGACAACCTATACTCTATGTCCTTATATGCAGCACTCCATTGTGAATAAACACTAAGTGTGACCTTGACCTTTGAGGTAAGGACACGGGTCTTGCACGCGACACGTCGTCTTGGTATGTGGAACACATGTGGCAAGTTATTTTAAAATCTGTCCATACAAGGGAAAGTTCAGCCCGGACACGACAACCTATACTCTATGCTTATATGCAGCACTCCATTGTGAATAAACACTAAGTGTGACCTTGACCTTTGAGGTAGGGACACGGTTCTTGCACGCGACACGTCGTCTTGGTATGTGGAACACATGTGGCAAGTTATTTTAAAATCTGTCCATACAAGGGAAAGTTACAGCCCGGACACGACAACCTATACTCTATGCTTATATGCAGCACTCTATGGTGAATAAACACCAAGTGTGACCTTGACCTTTGAGGTAGGGACACGGGTCTTGCACGCGACACGTCGTCTTGGTATGTGGTACACATGTGGCAAGCTATTTTAAAATCTGTCCATACAAGAGAAAGTTACAGCCCGGACACGACAACCTATACTCTATGTCCTTATATGCAGCACTCCATTGTGAATAAACACTAAGTGTGACCTTGACCTTTGAGATAGGGACACGAGTCTTGCATGCCACACGTCGTCTTGGTATGTGGAACACATGTGGCAAGTTATTTTAAAATCTGTCCATACAAGGGAAAGTTACAGAGCCGGACGGACGGACGGACGGACGGACGGACGGACGGACGGACCGACGGACGGTGCGATTTTAATATGCCCACCTTCGGGGGCATAATATGTAGGAAAATTAAATATTTCTAAAAATAACCAAAAAAACTCTCCAAAGTGACAATGCCCCTGATTTTTTGATAAAATAAATCTAATCCCTAACCTACTTGCCATAATAATTATGAATTTAAAAAAATAAATCAGTAAAACTGCATTTCTTCAAAATTTCAATAAAGAGCTGTATCCCTTGAGACTGAATATCGCAAAAAAAACACACACAAAAAAACAACCTTGACATATGAGTGTAACTGTGAAACATTTTAACAATGAAAATAAAAATTCATTACATATTAACTTTATGACTCTCACATATCTAGAGTAGTAGTTCACAACAAATACTAGGAAACCTTGATATCATCTCATTAACAGTACAGCTTGCCTCTGGACTAAAAGTACATTTCAAAAGTGCAAGCATTATAAACCTTATTGCTTCATGTTAAAAGACCCCTGAAGTGATTTCATGACTGCTCTGTTAGGGAAATACTGGCATCTTATTGTGTAGCTCTACAGGAATAGGTCTCAGAACTAACTGGCAACTCTTGTTTCATGCCTTCTTCATTACCGGACAGGTGGTCGAAATCTCCTCTCTGTTTTCTGTCTTGTACCAGTTCTTGATTTTCAAGTAAATACTGATATTACATTAATTTAATTAAGCTTTTGATTAAAACCAGGCTTCTTACAAGTATCCAAAACTATATGCATTCAAACAGAGGCCTGTCAAATCTATAATAGATCATAGTTGTAAGTTCAAATTATTCTAGTTTTATAATGTTATGTCTTAAGCTTTTAATAATGTATGTCAGACAAAACATGAAGAAATACCACAGCATGCACAAGACTAGAAATGCAGTTCTCATATCACCAGAAACTCATACACTGAGTTTTGTATGAAAAGATTTCATATTTTTGTGTGTTATGCTAAAAATAAGGTGTGAAGGTAAAAGTTAAATTGAAATACAAACAGAAGATAAAGAGGACTTATTTGATGTCACTTAGGCCACACCATATTAAAGCTGCACTCTCACAGATTAACCATTTTAACAACTTTTGTATTTTTTGTCTTGGAAAGAGCAAATTTTTGCGTAAATATCTGCAAACCAATGATATAAGATTGCTGACAAAAAATCAGATCGTAGATTTTCATATTTCCGTTCAAAAATTAATGTTTTATGGCTTAAACCGTTATTAACGGTTTAAGAAAAATGCATAAAATATCAATTTTTGAACTTATATATAAAAACTGCTATCTGATTTTTTGTCAGCAGTCTTATATACCTGGTTTTTATAGATTTTCGCAAAAATTGGCTCGTTCCAAGACAAAAAATTAAAAAGTTGTCAAAACATTCAATCTGTGAGAGTGCAGTTTTAATGTTTGTTCTCCAGATTTACTCCACCTATTTTTCATAAAAATGCAATAAAAATATTTTCATTATTTTTCAGCGACTGCTCCTACTTTTCGCCCCAAAAAAAACTAGACAAAAAATGATAAACAAAGCTTCCTTGTTTCATAAGCAATACAAATCATGTTAAATCGTGTTTGTGACAACTTCTGAAAGACAGAAACAGGTCTATAACATGAATACCTTGTGGGGTATTTCCTCTAACTTACACTTAAAAGGGTGAATTATGTTTATTTAGTAATATCATTTTATGTACAGCAATAGATGTTTTCGCTTTCACTCGCTCAAGTTATTAAGCAAAAGGGTAAAATTGTTTTTTTTATTCCTTTTTTTGCTCACTGTAGATAAATCATTATAAAGGTATGGCCTTATTTTAAAAAGTCAACATTACCCATGTTTATTATTGCTGAGTTTAATCTCATCTTTTCTTGCCAAGCTTCAGACTAAAGGGTAATTTACCTGTAGGCTATTATACTTCATCTTTTAACAACTATAACTAATGTCCTGGCACTTGTTTAAACCAGCAACCTCCAGCAACAGAAACCAGCTAATAGACCATTTGATTATGCTACGTACTCCGGTTTGTGAAAAGGTTGTATTTGTCTGCCTGTGGCCCATGGGATCTCTGGTTTATGCCTAATAAATGACGCATTTCTCATGACCTCAGTACTGGATATATAATGGACACTACAGGGACAAGCCCAGTAACCAGAACTAAACTACTACCTTGTTTTAGAGGCACATGGTTCAACATGTAGACAGATTTTTGCTCAGAAGTCATATAAGAATTTCAACTATCAAGGGTATCTTTGGCATTCATTGATACACACTTGTTGTGTCAGATTTTGACAATGTATCAAACAATGTTACGCTAACTCCGCCCATCCTTAATCAGTCAGATTTTACTTCAGGTCATGTATATAAAGTATAACTTCAAATGAGCTTTTTAGACTATAAAGTGTATCTAATATAATGACTTACCCTACCTATAGCCTTGCCTTTATCTCCATTTCTTCCTTTTTGAAGACAACACTGTCCTTTTGCATTTACACCGAAATCTGAAATGATGACCAATTGACTGTTTAAAACACCTCTGAAACTGAATACTGAATAAAAGACACCTATCATTTATTATACTGCACAAGTCATTTCTATGATGAATGTTCTATATATTCATTAGAACCATTTAGATATATGATTAACTGAAACATAAGACAGGTTTATTTTTTAAACATAAATTATGAGCGTTATTATACATGTATAAATAATTGTTCATCAATCAATTGGGCTAGCCATTAAATAAATGAATTGTTACAAGTCATCATCAAAGCATGAAACAACACAAGGAACAAATATGTTGCCAGTTTAATTAAGAATCATTATCTTGTAAAAAGAAAGTCTTTGGTTTGAAAACGACCATCAACATAATTTAAGCTGCTCTGTATTTGCAAAATATACATTTAACATTCATTTCATTAATCTAGCTACTACCTCACATAAACTACATTAGTGTTCCTTAAAGTATTACATTTGTTTTTACAAAATACCTACTTGAAATACAGACAGATAGTCCTCCGAGTATTGCTAATTCTCTACGCCTTTACAAATGAATAAATTCTTCACAGCTTAACACTCACTGAAAAGTCATCTACAATTAGTTCAAAATAATCTGAGAACAGTGTCAAGTCGACAAGCAAGTCTTGTATTAAAGCCCCTGTCTTCCTGTGAGGGCAGGATCGATAATAAATTGTGCGAAGTCTTGCAGTATCAGAATGATTCTCTGGATTTCTTCTCAGAAAAACAACTTACAGAGACAGCTATAAGAGCCAGTATTGATGATGATACACGACTTGATCTCGCCAAGATTCCAACAGAAACAATTGCAACTTTAATTGCATTTTCAATGACACAAACCCCAGCTCACTAGTCTTCTTGCAAGTACATGTAGAATAATTAGAAAATTCTCTTAAATTCCACCAATGTTCTAAAACTTCTTGACATGACAGGCAGCATGAATTTCCAATCTCAGAAATTAACAATTCTAATCAAGTTATTATAGAAGAAATTGCTTTTTTAGTGTTTCTTTCCTTCCAGCATTGGCTCATGCTTTAAATAGGTCAAAGAAGACATTAAGACTCTTCAGGTTAATTATGCAAGCACAACTCAATTCTAGAGCCCAAAATACATCCCTACTCTTGCAAATGTGTTTTGTATGGAAATACATTCAAATGCCAGCACTTTCCCAGGAAGCTATGATAATCACATATCTTGCAATCTAGGCTAACGGGCTCAAAACCACACTGCACTCACATCCAATGATGTCCACTGGTATGGCTGATCGTTAACTGCTAAGTGGATGACAATTAAAGTAGGAAAAACAGAACAAGGTCCTGAATGATTCAAGTTGTAAATTAATATCATTCTAGTGTCACATATTCGTTATTTTGCAACAAAAGTAAGGTCAGTGTTTGTTAATTATAGTGCCAGCCCCCTCTTAATTATTTGAGTGTGCTGGCCGGCAACCTACCAGAACAAGCCTGTTGGTGTTCCAACCTTCCACCTCCCACTTCATAGGCAGACACCTTTACCAATCACTGGGCAAGGGAGGCTTTATATTTGTAAGAACTAAATTGAAGCCAGTATTAAAGTTGAAAACAGCAAAAAAACTTGTCGCCAGCTGTTCCTTTCCTAAGAGTTACAAATTTACCACTTACATTTGTAAAGATCTTATGTCACCTTGATATGACGAGATTAACCCTTGGGGCAAATTTGCTTACTGACTGTATGACTATTATTTTTTTGAAAGACACACATATTTCTTTATTATTTCCTGAAATAACCGCAACTATTTTATCATATATTTGCAATATTAATGGCTTTATCATTTAAAGGGGCTGCACTCTGTATGATGAAATAGCGGAAAAAAAGAAAATTGTCCAAAACTGACATAAACTTGGTATCGATGTGTACAATGCATTGAAACTTACTAACTGAAGAAACTATAAACACATAGTTTACCATTAATTTTTTTTTCGCAGTTTTTTTTGTATTTTTCCATTAAAAAAGATTACTAAGTATGTATACCTTAAAATTCATTCCTTATGCGTGATTGGCTTAAGTCGATGTTATCATGTGATATTACCAAGTTAGGTATATAGCTTAAATATTCAAACCGGTTAGGGTAAGCCTTCATAGCACAGTGGATCAACACTGGACTGCAATTTTGTCGACAACGGTTCGAACCTGGTCTCCAACCCAATTTTTTTTTACATTTTAGTATTATTTTACAATTATGATATCAACGAGTAAAACATTTTATTAAATAATTATCCTGAGATTCATTACAGAAAAAACTTTTTTGGGTGCCAATATGGTGTATAGTCCCTTTAATTGTTTAATGTGCTTTTCAACACAAACTATTGGAATTTTATTAAAAATATTCATTTTTCTCAATAGTGTAACCACTTAAAATACCCCAGGGGCAGTTACCCCATTGGCAAATGTTTGGGATATAAACACAATTTTTGAAACAGGTTGGTCAACCGAAACATTTTAATAACATTTCAATGAATTAACTGCTATTGGGCTACAATTTTCATGGTTTTAAATATTCCTTTATACATATGTACACAATTTTTCTGACAACAATATATCTTTTTGGTATTATAGGTGACTAAAAATCAACCAAGGTAGCATGTGAGTGGAGATGGTGTAACCCTGCCTTCATCTTGCATTCCAAAAAATCCTTCATTTTCTACTCGAATCCTATGTTACAAACAATATATCAGAATTATTTTACTTGTCTGGATACTGAACAATGCGAATTTTGAGTTTCGGCATTAGGCCACGTACCATCCTTATTCCTTAAAAGCCACGAAAACCGCATACAAAAAAGTGAAGAGTTTCAGCCACAGTGGACACTTTATTGGCATTAGATTTTTTTAACTGCAGAAAAGGAGGTTTTCAATGTTTTGGCATAAATTAGAACATAATATGACCAATTAAAAGGTTCATCAAACAAAGTGAGTACAGAGAAAAAGACCTTTTCACAAAAGAATGCCCGAAAAAAAGGGGATGTCATCAGTCTGTCAAAGAAATTCTTATCATTTCCTTCCCATACAATACATACATTGACAGAGAGAGAGACTCAATCATCTTTAGGCCACATTATTTCTTCTGTTGCTAAGATTGATTTCATTTTTTCCCAAATATAATTACCAATATATCTTATTTCATGTTTTTCCTGTCAAGCTGACACAGACAAGATCTTAATTCTAACACAGATGTTCTTCATATAAATATATATGTCAACCATATAAGGCAAAAGAACAAACTGAGGGGTAAGCGTAAAACTGTTATAACAGTGTTGAACTAAGCCTGCGAAAATGCATTCAATATATTTATGTTGTATTGTTATTCCCAACCACCCCAGTCAAAACTAAATCTGCAAAGCATCTTGAAACTGTTGACAAAATTCACCAGCATAAAGTTTGGCAAGAAAAATGATCTTGAACTTCCTCAACCTGATGTGCCTTTCAATGTCACCAAGCTCCAAGAACTTCTTAGAACAGGAAGTGAGCAGAAACGCAATGTTTCCCCATCAAGCGCTGGCCTCAGAAACAAGAATTCTTCACTTCACTTCACTTAATAACTTGTGGGCTTAGTGCCATAAGGAATAAAGCAATAGCAAAATATGGACTTGACTATAGACATCTTGTGAAACAATTTAAGTGTGCTTGACTTGACAACTTGTGTAAAAATAGTGTACTAGACTGTATTTCACAACTTGTGAAACAAATCAAGTGAACTTGACTTGACTTGAAAACTGTGAAACCATAAAGTGTACTTGTCTTAAAAACTATTGATACTATAAAAGTTCAAACAAATAGTGAATTTAACATAACTTGACCATACATCTGTGAAGCCATGATAAAGCATTTTTTTTTTACTTGACTTGACAATTTGTGAAACAAATGTAACATTCCGCTGTAGGCGGAAGTGCGTTCGTAGTAAGTTGGTGTACTTCAGGTTATATGCAAATTGGCATAACCAGATCTGCGTGTGTGAATGGAGAATATGTGTATATAAAGACTTAAGTCAACCCCTTCAGGGTTGAGCATGCTTTTCTCTGAAGGGATCTGTTGCCTGAGACTTTGGCTTCGTACGTGACACAAATACATTGTAGTTGACGTGATAACTTGTGAAACAAATCAAGTACTTGATTAGACAAATAAAGTGTATTTCACATGACTGGACTTGACAACTTGCAAAACAAATAAATACTTGACTTGCCAACTTGTGAATCAACTAAACTGTACTTGACAACAGGTTGGTTTAATGCCATATTTGGGCATCAAGCAACATCAACATATCAACTGGTTCCATGGCCAAATCTGACATTAACCTCATACATTGTTTGTCCACAAGTTATTACTACTACATGAGTAAAAAGTCCCGATAGGAATAACTGTCGCAAGGACAATAGAAATAAACACTGGCGTACCTTGTTCTTCATAGCATCAAAATAAAGAACATTTCAGTTCATCCCATTGCAACAGACTATTCAGAGTCAAGCATTTCCTTCACTCTATTTTGGTTATTGGTCCGATTCAATTTATATACAGGGCAGTGACGTCATACTTAATGATCAACTTAACAGTTTCAAGCATAAACTATAAGCTGGTTATAGTTCATGTATGACACATTAAACAAACTTATTCCTTTGCTTGCTGTCACACTCTATGAAAATTGATTGTTACAATTTATTTATTACAATTTATGGAGATCAATTGCTAAAACAGCTCAAAGCTAATATGACTCACTCTTGAGTCTGTTTCCTTTTTTGTTCTGGTAAAGAAACCTTGGTGGGTAGCGATCCCACATACTCTTGTCTAAGGGGCGAACACCTATACCACTGAAACACTCTCACACATATTGTTTTATAAATGTAATACAATAACTATAACCTATAATAAAAGAACATATTTTCGCATGGGAACACGCCTCATCTACGTAGATGTAGTGATTTGAGACAATATGTTACTTCAAAATCAATTGTCTCATATTTTTAATGATGGAATGATTCCAGAAACAGCACATTTCCTTATTTGGAAACTATTACCCAGAATAGCAATCATTCATTAGATTCATCTGACCGAAACAACAAAATGGATTTCGCGGAAACCATCATTTTTCATGTCTGACACACCAAGTCTAAATATAGCTTAGGCACTCAATCAAAAGAAATTAATTTCATGATGCATTCAGTACCACATGTTTCGCAATTGCATGCAATTCAAGACCATCAGAGTTAAAATGTTGGCTTATACCAACTAAAATATAAAAACATATTACAGAAGAATCCCACTTCCTTAAATGTAGCAACAATCGTGTGGTAAGACTAACATTGCAAAATTGGTTCCCATTTATTACTTGTCAGAGATGTCAAGTGTAAAATAAACTGTGTGCTATTGATCTGCGCAGAGACGGTTTCCACCCACACTCCACCGATCCTTCCCTTACCAACTCCAAGAAGAATGTATAACAATTTAAAATCCCCATGGGCTGAAAGATTTACTAAGAATAGCTTTAAGTAGATTCTGATGCACTTCCTTATAGCTTTGCTTGTATTTCCTGGAAACATCTATTCAATGCCATTAAATATCTATTCTTAAAGATTGACACTGGCATTAAAGCTTCTTTGATCTTATAAATCATAATTTATTGTAAGTGTATTACAGTGTATTATTTCAAGATGTTCACAGCTATATAACTGGATATTGATGTATATACATATTATACAAGTCACAAGATACAGTAACTGCATTAATCATAAACAAGAGGCCCAAAAGGGCCTATGCTCTACTGGCATGGCTTTTGTGGTCATATCAATCCAGAGCATGTATGTATAATTTGTATGGGTAAAAGGCAACAGACATATAGTTTATGTTTTGGGTTTGGGTTACCTGAAAACGTTGCACCTTTAACATCTGAGCCCAGAAAGTATTGTTAGCAGATTAGTTGCATGAACTATTTTAATATGTGCCAGGTAAAAGTCATCTGACAAAAAGAAATGCTTTCAAAACTGTACTCTGTAGTTTTAAAAGTTAAAAAAGTTGGTCAAAAGGTCAAAGTCAAAGGCATCCTAGGACAACATTAATCAATTTGAACAAACATTCACAATCAATTCTGCTGAGATGGATGCACGAACACACAAAAAGATTTTCAAACCTTTCCAGATTTATGTTTACCAAACCTGTGAACCCTGGGCGTGGCCAGTTATGACACCAGGTGCATAACTTAAACAAACATTCACAACCAATTTTGTTAAGATGAATGCGCAAACTACAGAACTTAAAGCTAAAAAATGGCCTTTGGGCTTTCAACAAGAACAAGGCAGAGTAATTCACAAAAACAACTGCAGAAGCAAAAAGCAAATTGTCTCTTTTAATCCTAGACTTGCAAATTGTCTCCCTTAATTCTAGACTTGAATTTACATGTACATGTAAACTTGGCTAAAAATAGAATTCGCTCATGCATACCTGGCTAAAAATAGAAAGCATTTCTTTAAAACTTTCAAGGCCCATAAGCTAGGCATTCATGGGCGGATATGGCTGGTTTTCGAAAGAAACCAAGCTCTAATTGATATCTAAATACTGTACAAGTTCCATCGAGATACAATTAAAACTGAAGACTATATCCCGTTAACAAGAAATTGTATACAGACGCACATACTACGTACACATTACCATCGCATAAGCTCTTCTGGGTTTTGGCCAGTAGAAAAGGCCAGTAGAGCTAAAAACTAGTCTATTTAGTCAAAATTAAGGCTATTGATGATTCTTTTCTTATTTGATCAGGCAAAAAAACACCATGAATAATATAGCCAGAGTTAATTCCCTTGTTATCCAAAAGTTTAGCATTATCAAACTATTAAAAGAGTGTAACAGTACAAAATCTCATGTGAATTTCATAAAACAGTTTATCAGTAAATAAATTTCCCTCAACATTTAAATTTCTGCAGGTGCCTATAACAAACTGGGCAAATAGTTGTCCCCCTTTGATACCATCAAACCATTAAATGTGATACTTAATGTACACTTATATACAGCCAGAGTTACAGGCCAAGTGGGTGTAACTAGCACATGACTGCAAGTTTTGTGCTGGTTTAATGTTGTCTAGGCTTGCCAAATATATGGACTATCTTTCAAATAACTTGTTACAAAGTTGTGATGCCTTAGAGTTAGAAATTTAGCTTGTTTGTTTTAAAAAGTCTAAATAAAATGATTGTGGGCTTTGCTACATATATGCTTATTGTCTTTGGCAACATGTCACTTGGTGTATGAAGTTTAATTTGAATATCTTTTGACGGTTTTCAGTTACGGCCATGGTTACAGTTTTTGCACACTCACAACATTGACACCTGAAGGCTTATTATCACAATATTCAGATTAATTTTGTTTGAAAAACAGACAAGCCCAAAATGTGAGTGAATTCATTGAGAAACCTCTATCTTGGGATTTAAATGTATTATGTATATTTCTAGTTGGTAACATATAAAAGATATATCACTTATCTAAACATTTTGATTATACTTTTTGGCTGTGAAAATTTAGACTGTCCTGCTGTCCAAAACAAACATCATTGCTCATACAGCTGGGGCAAAAAAACAATCAAATGACACGATTATCAAATAGCTGTTACTAACAAATTGTCCTTATTAAGAAGCCCTGGCTGTAACTTGAACTTTCAATTACTGTTAGTGTTATGCATAAAATAAAAACATTTTCTTATTGAGTTACAAATTTTATTTATCATGCACATCAAAATATTTTGTTCACTCAATCTGTATAAAATCTCACTTAAACAAGCATGAACATTGCTATCAAAATGCGATGTCTTTGTAACGAATTAGGGGCTGAAACTCAGCTTATTCCCAATGATAAAACATATCCTTATGTCCCAAATGCGAACTGAAAATTCCCGATATTAAATTTTGAAAAAAACAGCCAATAAACAATTTTTTGTTACTTACTGCGGCTGCGAAACTGGCATGGTAACATTTGGAAAAGGGGCTATAAATAGTGTAAAAATGGGCAGATTGAATGCACAAAGGTTCTTAGTACATTTTTTTTCACTCTACTTATTGATGAGCATGTTAGAAGAGGCAATTATCTTTTGCCATTAAAATCAAAGCCAATCAGAACAATTTTTGATTTTTTTTTTTGTCAAAATGCTTGTGAAAAAAAAATCAGACTGATAAACACAACAAAATGACAATAATGAGACAAAACTTATTACCTTTTAAATAAGTAATTTTCAATTTATATGTAACCCATAATTCAGCAGAGAAGCCACATTGGCATACATATAGATCTCTCAAAGTCACATAAATTCCAGAACTGTTCATTTGGTGACACTAGACATGGTACATATAAATAGCAGCCATGAGAGTCTTATATACATTTTTTGTTTTGGCAAACTAGTTCATATAAAGCCTCCAGGAGACTTTTGACGAATTTTAGTACTTGCAGACTTGTGGCATCCATAACCATTGTCATTCATTCAATGGTGAATGCAGTGCAGAATTTTTTAGCAGGTAACAATTAAACCTATCTAATGCTATTCAAAGTTAACATTGATATCAGACACAATATGGTCCTGTTGGCTTTTTTTTTATTTCTGGAAAAAACATTGAAAACAAAATTGAAATCTAATAGGCATGAAAAGATGGACAAGTGCTAGTCAGTACATTCAAGTTATGAGGTTTACCATCATGGAGTAAAGCTTGGTTCACACTATGATATTTGGACCAACATTTACCAATGTTGATTTAGTTGTACAGAGATTGCCTTAGTTGGACTCTGTTGGCAAACGTCAACCGAGACGCTGGCCGTAGTGAACTGAGCCAAACACTTGTCCAACAGAGGCCCACGGGTTCCTGACACAATGAGCGCAATGGTAATGCAAGGGCCTGGCATAGACAAACATTTCAAAGCGAACCTGTTATTGAGGTGAACTTTGGACAACCGATCCTAATTAATCCTGATGCAAGCCAACTTTCATAGCAATCACAGCAAAGTTCACCACCATTGCACAGACAACATTGGAATTGGTTCATGGCCCAATGATCAAGAGTCACTAACTTCATATAGCATTTGAAGTCAGTTAGTGTTAGTATTATTTTAAAGGTATTCTTTCCATGATTCTGAAAGTTTTCTTGCAATTTTATTTTTCAAATTCAGGTTGTTGGGTGGGGTGGGGTATGATATATGATGTAAACAATAGTATGGAAGTTCATTAGAGCAGTTTTAGCATTTTATGCGAAACAGTTTATTAAACATTTAATTTTACAAATCCGATGCACACAGTGAGCTCACTTGAGAAGCGCCATGTTTATTACTTTGCAAATTATTTTTATTCCCACTGTCAAGTAATATTAATTAAACATTAGTGAAATTTCTTTTTCCTTTCTAATATTTGCCCAAAATCTAAGAGTCCCAACAGAATAGCTTGCCAAAAGTTGTGGTGTCCCTTCTAGTCCAAATAATTGTACGTTGACGGATTTTTTTTAGATTTTTGATATGGCAAATCCTTCACGTACAAATTGTTTAGTATCAAAAGAGGGTAGTTGTTCCGATCAGGATTCCGGGTTAAAGCATATAGCGTCTATTAAATATCATAAAAACAAGAAATATTACCAGATAATGTTATTTTATATTAGTTCCGTACACAAAAAATAAATATCCAACTTATAATTATGAGTTTGACGGCTTTTCTTCATTTCATTCTGTCAAAACATAACGATATGTACATGAAGGGCACCAGCAAGGCTTCAGGGCACAGTTTTAAATCGCTCGGAACATTTCGGCCATGGCCGAGTTGTTACGATTGTATAACGAGGTCTATCTCGATGCTTTGTCGGAGGAGGCCGAGTTATTACGATTGTATTGAGTTGTTCCCCTTCACATAATTGTTTTCTGTGTCAGTCAACTTTCGTTTTATTGGAAAGGTAAACAACTTGTTTAAATGCATTAAATGCTTGTTTAGTGCAAAATAGCATTTCACTTACATGGTAAAATATGAATATAACTCTTTATGATCAATTTCAACCATAAAATACTTTACTTAAAACAATTTCAATATTTTTAAAACACCCCTGTTTTTTGCACATTCCTGTTTAGGCGTTAGGGATTGGAAGAATCCCGTATAACACGTCTAATATTTTAGACTAGTGTCCCTTCTTAAAAATTGGCATCCTAAGGATCAAGGGACCTCATTTATTAGTCCAAGTAAATGGCTGTCAACGAGTCTTTGACAAAAAATTTTAACTATGGCAGACTCAAGACATAAAATATGTAAAGATAAATAAGTTAGAATCCCTGATCGCTCATTATAATAATGATTATTGTAGCTATTCCATATTTGTTTGTGTTGAATGCTATATGGATGTCCAAATACAAAGACAGATCCCCAAGCATGTATGATTGTGGCTAACAGAGACAGACTCAGTGAAGCATTTCATCTTAGGGTGTTTTAATTCACCTATTCCAATAGGATCTAACTTTAGTTTATTATTTATTATTATCAATTTAATCGCAATGTTCAGAGTTGTACTTATTTTTTATGCTTAAAATCTGTTCATTTTCTTGACAGGTACATTTAGACTAAACTGAATGGAAATACCCAAACTGTTATCCGCACGCCTAATTGAAAATAGTGATTTTGGCAAATTAATTCAATTCACTACAAATATTTAATAATTAAATTTCATTTACCAGTCGTTCATTTCCGGAATCGGTACTTCATCGAACATCGGCCAGATAATGTTAAACCGGTTTAAAAATTTCCACAAGAGGATCTAATCATATCGTGTTAGCTGATTTATAAACAGTGATCCATGGTTTTCGCATTTTTGTGTTAAACTGTTAAGTTTAACTTGGACATTTTGAACACAAATAGGATGTTAAAATACCACATCCTTTTACTAAACAGTAATCATTGTGTTTTTTTGCAGAGTGGTTGCGTTACATGAAAATATAAAAGTGTCCAAAATATTAAAAAAAAAAATTATAGTGGCTAAATCTTTAACAGTAATGATGAACAGGAGACGAATCTTACAACTTTTCCCAGGGAACCCGAAGGACACCAACAAATGAAAAAAATCATGTTAAACCCCCACCCACTTACCAAACAGTAATTACCGTGTTGCAAATTTGAGTTATAAACGTTTACTTATCTCAAGTGCATACATGGGTATCAAGATTGTGCAGGATAAGTATCTCATTATTTACCTTTGTACAATCATATATGAGTGTAAATAACACACATTTGTGATTTCTTGACACGTTCATATGCAACACAATCATTAACAGCTCTTAAAATATTTGTTAAGTATATGTATGTTGTCATGGCAATATAACCGTATATTTCCATATCCAACTTTTTTGTTTAGTGAGTGCTGTTGGAGCATAAAATGTCGACCCAAACTTATTTAAATAGCCGGGGCTATTTGCTGGTTAACCTCCCTATCAAGTTTGATGACTGTATGACAAAACATTTTTTTGTGTTCAGTGTCACCATAACCGGCCGTAAACGTTTTGACCTCTCAATCAATCACCTGCTTGTAATGACAAACCTCTCTTCGAAGATTGAGGACCATAGGATAAAACACTCTAGTTATCCATCGGAAAAGTTTTTTTGTGTGTCCAAGGTCACCATGACCTTTGACATACTGACCTAAAATGAATAGTCATCTTATGGTTATGATAAGCCTCTTTCCAAATTTGAGGACTGTATGACCAATGATATTCTAGCTATCGGACAAGTTTTTTTTTATTGTTTAAGGTCACCGCGACCGTGTCATTTGACCTTCTGGCATATAAATCAATAGGAGTCATATCCTGGCCATGACCAACTTCCCTACTAAAACATAAGACCAAGCATACTTTATATATCAATCAGACAAGCTTTTTGTGTTCAAGATCACCATAAAGGACCTACTGACCTCAATATAAATAGGGGTCATATGCTGGTCATGTCCAAACATGTTTGAGGAACGTAGGACCAAGCATACTATATTTATCAATTGGACAAGCCTTTTTCTGTTTAAGATCACCTTGAATGTGACATTTGACCTACTGATCTCAAAATCAGTATAGGTCATAGCTGGTCTTGATCAACTTCCCTGCTACGTTTGAGGACCGTAGGACCAAACATTTTAGTTATCAATCGGACTTTTTTTGTCCAATGTCACCACGACCGTGACCTTTGACCTCAAAGTCAATACTTTAGTTATCCATCGGACAAGGTTTGGTCTACCGACAGGCCGCCCGACAAGTGCAAAGCAATATACCCCCGTTTCTTCGAAGACGGAAGTCTTTTATGAATGTATGTGTAGATTATCTGTATTGTTTTGTGATGGTGTGAGTCTCTTGTATAATTGGCTTGTCCCTGTAGTTTCCATTAAAATGCCCCGATTGCATTTAATGTTACACCTCCTATAGTTCGATACAATAGGGTAATAATAACTGAGCTTTGCAAAACACCTTTAAAATGGTGTCCACGTACCCGTTGCACTATTCGTTAGCTTTTTGGGTAGAAATAATGGTTTCACCATCATCATCATCATCATCATCATCATCATCATCATCATCATCATCATCATCATCATCATCATCATCATCATCCAGCAGCAGCAGCAGCAGCAGCAGCATTGCCTGGCACAACAAGTCAACCTTTGATGCAAGTGGATGTTGATTCCAATTGCTTGTTATGTCAGCTCGGAAATCCATTGGACTGTTTTCAGTTGAAATATTCCTTTTATTTCCACGGAATATGGGAGATTAAACGTCTTAACTCAGGCAACCCAAGCGAGAGGCACTTCTATAATTACATGTAGATGCTAGTACAGCCTGAAAAAGTAAATCATAGTATTGAATGATAAAGACAGAAATATTATTAAACATTTATAATAACAAGGGAACTTTAAGATGCACATTGATATGTAGACATGACATTATATCAACTTATGTTGTATGACTGTATTTATCCAACACAATAAGACAGAACCCATTTCCGAAATTGGACAGATGCGCGGGTTGTTTCTCTTAGAAATGGATGGTCACCTCGTCACTATGCATTGTCGTTTTCCCTCGCGGCCAGTGCTTTGTGAAGAATAAACAGGTCCGCTCAAGTCAAAGGGTACCTCTGATGCAACCAAAAAATGGATATTCAGAATCAGAAAAATCAGAAAAAGCCACGATAGCCACCGTATTGAATAATTAAGAAACTCTATTCTTAATAGTGAAAATAAATCTAGGTCCTTTGTAGGTATTTGTGCAATTTTACAACAATTCCATAATAGAGCTAATAAAATGCAAAAACTACATTGACTTAAGGAAATTCCGGTAGACATACCCAAAAATACCATGCGTGATCCGTTCTGTATTAATTCAATGATTAATATTTTTTAATCATATCGTTTTGATAAATAAATGATGGTCAAATCAATAATTTGTTAATAATTATACCCCGTGTTTGGTATTTAAAATGTGTTTTTGTTTGTGTTTCTTTACCTTTGTATTGGTTGCACAGAAAAACAACTAAACTTAGTAAATTGAGATTGCAACATTAACTGGCATACTTTTTAAATGTACGATTTTCAATAACCATGTATCTCAAAATTCCTTTCAAAATCAAATTCATCATGATAAGAAAATAGCACTAAAGTGCTTATTATTTTTCTTTCTCTAATATTTATTTACACAAATGCTTGATCAGTCGGTAAACATTAAAAGAAAACATAATAATAATTGTGTCTTTTTCAACATGATGCTTTTAACAGATGCATGGGAGGCAATCCAGGCTAATATTTAATTAAACATTCGATTTAACTAAAAGAAGTAAAAGAAGTAGGGACGCTACATACCAATCAATGCTTATGTACTATAAACATCCACAAATGCGCAGCCGACGAGGTGGCCGAGTGGTTAAGGCGATGGACTGCTAATCCATTGGGGTCTCCCCGCGTGGGTTCGAATCCCATCCTCGTCGCAAATATTTTTCTCCCTTTTTAAAATAAATAATGCAAATGATTTAGGACAGAAGCATATGTTTTGACCGGGAGAAGGGTCTTACTGATTTTGATAGTATTTCCTTCTTTACGTATTGTTATTGTTAATGGTACAAGTTAAGACGTTTCGGTACGTACTGTACATGTATTGGAGAATTTTACTGCGAAATGAGTTCAAGATCTGTGGTATTGTACGCATTCTATTTTCGATGGGTCATTATGCGTTGAATAAAATAACTCCAGTGAAATAAGACCGATACTAGTAAACATTTGGCTTGTCGTCTCTCATTCACTTAGTTACAAGAAAGACCATTGATGCAAAGCATCAAAGGGCGCCGTTTAATAGTTTAAATGCATTTGTTATATGTTGAAAAACAAGGAATGTCAAGGCCAACAAGCATATTATGGTGCATTGAACCGCATCTATGAAATTCTCAAAATATTTGTAGTATTCTGCTTGACAACATAGGCAAAAGCATTGAAATTGAAGAGTTTCAAGTTGAACATTTCATTAGGGATGGGGTACATTAATGAACACGACAGAATTAGGGTGCTTGTGCACTGTACTTTTTGTCATTGCCACCTACCCATATACCAAGTTTTATTTCAATACCATAAGTAGTTTTAAAGTAATGCTCTGGTCAAGAAAAAGGTGTTTTGTGTTTTCATTTGCATTAAATCACATTGTAATATATACCAGAAAAGCAATTATAAAAATCCTTAAATGTATAAGAAACTGAAGACAATAAAGAGTAACACCCATTTATGAATATCTCCAAATCAAATCAGAGGTCACCTAAACAATAATCATTCATATAATTAGTATCAAATGTGTCTAGTTTTTGTGTGTCTGTTCATTATCTTTAAATGAGCATCTTTAAAGTGAAACTCTTATTTGAAATCAATACATATAATTGTATTTATAACACACATCAAATTGAATGATAAAACAATAACTACTTTATACTAAATATTGTTACTTATAACAAGCTTGTGACCCTGTTTATAATAGCAGAAAGAATGGCAAATATGAAATGATTGGTGATTGCTAAATGATTTACTGTGGTCTACTATAGTATCACAAGGCAGAAATACCATGTTTTATGTTCATTCTTATTAGCAAATTGAACTCAAGATCCTTCATTAAAAACATTGTTGTTGACATCTATCAACCCATTTAAAAAAAAAATCAAAACAATAATACAATAATATTAATTGTGATAAGTCTTATTTAGGAGTATCGTTAAAAATAGTGTGTGTGTGTTTTTTCACTTAAATATGTAACAATTCAATTTGACAAATGAGACAAAAGTTGGGAAATAGAAGTAGTAATTGTACATAATACAAAACAACAACAAAAATTGACAAAGCTCAATATAACAGGAAATCTAATATGAAATCACAAATCCTTAAATGCCATAATTAATTAAACTGAATTTAAGTATATGTAATACACACTTTTATCAAGCTTTTACCGACAACATAGTTATTATCATGGTACACTATGGGACTTTTATCCAAATTTTGAAGATTTTTTACATTATCAGAGATTATGAAATAACCCAACAGTTTCTGGTAAAATAAACTTCAGTTAACAGAAAAATTAAGTTCAACCGAACATATTATTGATACACATGGAAAAAAATAATTTTGATTGATCTTGTGAGTCTTTGGAACAGAGCAGTATTTTGATGTTTGAAAATATATAGCAGTTTTATAAATTCATAAAAAATAGTTAATAATAAGAAAACCTGCTGAAATCATTTTAAATATTTTCTATGATGTCTAATGAACAATTTAAAAGACAATTTATGATAGTTTACCATTCAGTTTTGAAGAAAATACACATAATGTTATGTAACTATACATTTTTATAACTAATAAAATGCTTAAAAATCAACCTTTTTCTTGTAAAAATTGATAAAGCTTAATTGGACTTATTCATAAAATGTAATCATTCAAATAAATGAATTTTACTTATGATACTAACTCAGAATTCAGATTTAAAAACAATGAATGCACTTTTAAGTTAAAATATGTTAAGAAACAGGAACACTAAGTAGGCGGTAATGCCCCTCCAAAAATGTCAGAGTGAAAGTTCTCAACTAATGTCTTTTAAATATTATAACATGTAAACAGTCTCTGTTGGTAATCGATGTCTATTTGTTTTATTTAGTCAATGGTATTCTAACATTTAGAATTTTTCACAATAATTCTTCACTCTTCAACATTTGAAGTTTGGTTTGTTCCCATGCGTTTGTACTTGTAGTGTGTGCACAGATGATAATTACTCAATGCTGAGTCAATGTTGATTTGGTTTTCATGCCCCTTCAGGTTCTTCACCCATCTAGAATGTTTAGAGCTGTAAAAGAAAAAAAGTACGTTGTAACTAATTTGTATAGATAATAATACTGCCATACATATACAAAATAAAATATAAACAGTTTACTATTTCTCAACATGATTTAAAAACAACAACAATAAGCTGATACATAAATGTATATGATATAAGGAAAATTACTAAATTTATCAATAAAAATCACCACCACCATCACCACCACCACCACCACCACCACTGGATTATTGAATACAGTGAGTTTATGAAACAACAAACACCAACTTAAATATGTTTTATATGAAATACTCACATCATCTCTATCAGATGTGACTGCCTTGTGGATAGACATGGATGTCAAATCTGTCTCAATGATCCAACAAAATATTTAATGCAGACTGGAATTCTTCATATAATAGTAATATTCAGTCATTTTCCTGCCTGAAAAAAATTAGACTTCTGATTATCAACCAACAGAAATTACAACCGTAAAATACAAATGCACATGTATTAATTATACATTCTGCACTAATATCCAATTTAGCCAAGAGTAAGGGTTGGTAGGCACAAATGTGTAGTTGTTGTACATATGGGTGATAATGATTCACAACAGTATGGCGTTCAACGAGACCTACACCAAGCAAATGAATGTCGATTGTGTCCAAGCTGTCGTGGCTTCCAGTCCGAAACCATATCATGTACATCTTTTAATACAGGTTTATTTTGAAAATATGCAGTTTGTAAAGTAAAACAAATAATGGGTATTTTTGAGTCTAATATTGTTCTAAGATAAAACAATCAAATAAAAGATTACATACTCATATCATATACATAAACGATGTACATAAGTACATTTAAAAATATGTACCTTGTACATAATGCACCAGTCAATTGTAACCATGCCCCCCCCCCCCCAGGTCTGGGGATAGCCGGGGAAATGGGCTGTGTTTTTACCTTTCAGGTGGCCTCGCAGTGCCGGGTGAGTGCGGTGGTTTTGTCTTTGAGCAAAATATAGCAGGGAATATGCCTTACCTAGGCTCCCTGGGGTACGGGGGCATATGGCGAGGATTTGACCATCAGTTCGTCCCCGCAGGACGAGGATTTTACCCGGGGTTGGCTGGACCGAAAGTCAAAGTCCCAGCTATTCCTCGGACCTGGGGGGCCGTGGTTACAATTGACTGGTGCATTGTAAGTAGATGTAAAGTACATGTATGTAACATGTATATTTATAGTACATGTAGAAATATTATTTTTAAAACGCTGTCTTAACATTTAGCAAATAAGAATGATTTAAGAATTCCAAAGATAAATTAAAAAACAAACATTTTTGAACACATAAACGTACACAACTACTCAAGGATACTTACATGAATAGCCCTTTGATACGAATATCCCAGTTCCATGCTCAGTCTAACTCAGTTACTCCAAAATGTGCTCAAAATGAGCTGTTGCTTATCAGTATAGCTAATCATAGTTAACAGTTCTGTGGTCATAAATCGTCCTCCCCTGCTGGGCTGACCACTGCTCGAAGTAAACACAATAGCTTGTTTTCTCTCTCCCAAGTCTCTTGTACAAATTGAAGCACCTCAACAATTAATGGCCATTTATTCAGGATTCTAGAAAGTGAAAAGTCAAATTAAGAATGTAAATGTGATTTTATTTTCATTTTGGAATCAGGATAAAAAGTTTTGTTTAATTATATATATTACAATACATGTTATATCATAATAAAATAGATGTATTATCATCTAGTACTTTTAAAGCTGCACTCTCTTTACCGTTTTGACAACCTTTTTTTTATTTTTTGTCTTCGAACGAGCCAATTTTTGCGGTAATCCATGGAAACCAGTTATATAAGACTGCTTACAAAATATAAGATCTTAGATTTTTATATTTAAGCTTAAAAACTTGCAAATGAGACTAAAACAGAACGTGAAAAAGAGAAGAATCTCGAAAGAAGACAGTAAAACAACAACTCTAACGCCTTGATTTCCGGAGTTCAGAAATGAATGAAACTGAAAGTTTTAAAATCTAAAAAGTTGACACCGAAAGACTTTACATATGATGGAGTTAGGCAGTTGTCGATTCTGCCATTGAATGCAAAGTCGTTTGAAGATTACAGAAACCCACAGCTTTGGATGCCACCAATAAGTGCCATTGAAAACATGTCTAAGAATGTCCAATGTCTCTTAGAGAACTATTTGACTACTGGTGACCATTCAAAACAAATGCCAAATTTTCTACTTTCTGACAGTCTTGTTGAAACCGATACAGGAGTCACAGAATTTGATCTTGGTCCAGACACGCACGTGAACAGTATCGGAGAATGCGTGGTGACAGACCCTGAAGAGCTAGCCCTTAGACTGAAGAAAGGTGGCAAAAGAAGACAGGATGAAACACCACAGAGAGGATGTAGGCGAAAACTCAGGCCACAGGCTTCTTCAACGCCTAGGTATTCAGTTTTAAAAGCATAATAATAATGCCTTTATAAAATGTATATGCAAAGAAAATTAGGCAGTTTGCCTTTCGAACTACCTCAAGATTGCTTAGCTGAATTCATTTCATTAACATAGTAAATTGGCATTCACGTGAACTTTTTATTCAGACTTTGAGAATCATGAGCAGCAGACATATATGTATAAACATTTATTAAACACCCATCGACAACGAATTGCCGATTAAAATAACATAAAATCTACCAAAATGTACGTTGGATATAGGTTTAGAAATATAAATATGTGATAAACAATCATTCTAGTGAGTTCCGTGCAATTCTTACTACACATTATACATGTTATATGCATATAATATTCATTTTAATTTCGGTTGCTTTGAATATTGTCACCCAGGTAGCTGCAGTGGTTTGCCTCGGCATAGCTACAGGCCTGTACATATGTATACGTAAGAAGATCAATATTTCTTAACCATGAAGTGATATGCTAATCATTTTTATTTATACTTATTATACTTTTTTATATTTTCAGAAAAAAATGACACCTCGAAGAGGGAAAACGGACGGCCATCCTGCTGACAATATCGTGATATGAGACTTAACATGTTCACATGACACTGAATTTTATACACTAGTTTGTAGCATTTAAAAGTAACATAATGTATTTACAGTAGTTTAACTACAATTCATCATCTACATATTATAATGATGCAAATATATATTCGTTTCAACAAACTTAAAGTAAAGGTACTTGTTCAGGCTTGAATAAGATGAATCTAATTGAAAATCCATCCCTTGTAAAAGTGAATTAGGAAAAAAATGGCCTCGTGATTGAAACAGCGCATGATTCAGCTTAGTGAGTTAAAATATGTACAGTATAACAATTTAACGAACTGTTTTGCAATACGATTTACAAAATTTAATAAAAATGTGTCTGCTGGACTGATTAAGGTCTGTTCTTACTAGTTAATCAAATAACTTAAAACCAATGCAAAAAGTTTTTTGAATGAGTCTCTTTTATAATAAAATGTATCATGAAAAAATGTATGCATGCTGATGTTCTTTATCTTTCAATATTACCATGCATGTTCAATTAAATGTTGCTCATTATACCCAAGAAACTAATTCATGGGATGTTCAGTTTATTGCTGTAAATTGTGTTCATACATTTAACATTTACACTAATTAAAAAGACATCAAATAGTTATGTGATTTTTGTAGACCCTGTTTGCCTTTCTAATTTAACTCTGCAACTCTGAAATGTAAAGTGGACATGCATTCATGTATCAGCATTCCTTATCTCAGAGAGGCCAATTTAACCCATAGATTTATGGCCTCCAAGGGTGAACATTTCAGTGTTTACTTATTTTAAACGTATATTCATGAGAAAACTTCACCGAGTTTCCAACTATTAATCGACGATGTAGAAATTCCATTATTGACCTATGAATAGCGGGGAATTACCTTCTGGTTCTTAAAATAGCAACATCCGGATATGTGTAGTGTTCTAAAAATAAAACAACTCGGGGGCAATCGTAATAAAAGTTTACTAATGTTACCTTCAACACATTAACAAATAAAGTTAGGTGAACATTTTATTCCAATATCGATTAAATTAAAGAAAACAGCTTACCTCATGGTTTATTGATGCAGTAAACATAACAAAACAACATAAAACATAATTATTCCCATTCACATAATTACCGGTCCACACATTTTACATTTCATTCGGAACTCCTCCGAATGTTTACATTTCCGGCACATGATATTACAGGTAACCAATCGGAAAACGTAAACGAAGCGGGAACAGTTATTAAACTTATTTGTTGTTCTTCCGATATAATGTTTTGAAGATAAATTGAAGACAATCTATTCAACCATAAATAGCATTTTAACACCCATGCAATCGCCATCCATTTGCACTATTTAATCATAATAAAATAACAGTAAAACCCAACTGTCAATTAACTTAAAAACCGCTCCTACCACTAACTAAAATAAATTCCCATTCCATAATAGGCGCGCACTTCAGTGCGGCGCCAATAATGCGGACAGAGTTCAACTGCTCTGTGACGCTTATCAATTGAGCGTTGTGACCATTTTTTTGCGTTAAGAAATATATACTCTGTACCTGAGACAAAAAAAAGAAGAAAATAAACAGTCAGCATTTTATTAATACCCAAATAAAAGACGTGTTTATACAATGTACTAAAATAAGTACAATCTGTAACGAGTATTAATTAGACCTAAACGAAGAAAACCTCAGAGAAAAGAAGCACGTAAGTAAACTGTGCAAAGTTGTTTGATTGGAATGTACTCCTGCTTTGGTGAAATAAAGTGACATTTGACCTATAAAAAGATCTTCAGATTTATCGAAGGGGTCACTCCTACCAACACTTACGCATAAAATAACTTGAATTATTGCAGATTGACAATGTCAGAAAATCTCGAAATGTCTATATAAATATATGCTCGTAGGTAGGAGTGACCCTTTGATATATCTGAAGGAAAATTAAAGATATTGTAGGTCAGCTAACGTCACTCAGTTTTACAGGTCAAATGACACTAAAGCAGGAATTCATTCCAATCAAACTTCACAGTATTGTGATATTGTGTGGATACTCTGCGCTTGTTCTGCAAATCCGTAATTCATGATCAGCAACATATACCCATTTTTTTGGCCTTCGATGCGACGATTTTACTGCCATTTTGTTCGTTCCATGTACTTTTGAACTGTGACCCAGTGATACTCCTTAGTGTACGACGGAGTGCTTGAACTAAACTTCTAGAAGAGTGCTAATTTTCTGCGTAATATATTCCATTCTTTTTCGATAACTGAACTTAATCATTCAGAAAAAAATGTACGTGAATGCCTCGCAATCACACAGTACAGTACAATATACAGAAAGGTTTCTTATATAGGCTAATACAAAGTGCTGAATAATGGAACCGTGGAAGTAGATCAGTTGAAAAAGGAAGGTTTTCAATAGATCTGTACAGATAGTCTGTTCACCGCCAGATCATATTTACCGAATCCAGTTTATATCCAAAACAAGACTGATAAACATTGGGCTGGTCGCTTCTCAAGGACTGAATGAATATTGATTACTCCATATAATTGAACATCTTTCCATCAAGATATATTCGCATAACTGCTATAAAGACTTTTCATAGTATAAACATACTTATTTATGTGAACACTATGATTGCATGTTTTCGATTTAAAATCATGTGTCACACATAAACTGACTCAGTCAACGATGATATAGAGCATTGCCAGTCAGGCTTGAAAATTACCAACTTTTAAGGTAAGTTGTTTTATTTAAGTTGTTTTATTATTATATCAATTACAAGTGATTAAAATAATAAAACAATGTTAATATTTTACTCATATAAATTGATGTAAGAGTATTCAATATTAAACGGTATAGTAATAACGATGACAATGTAAATATTTTGTAAACTCGTGGACGTTGGTTTAAACATGTCAATATAATAACATATTCCATACCCAGGAGTGAACGGTGGAATAAAGTTATATAATAATATCAATATAATATCTCTCGTTGTAGACGTGCACATTTTTGTTTAAAACAGACGTATTAAAATGTCATAACAACTTAATTAGATGACTTGATGTCGAACGGGTTTCTTTTTATTGTTAATACACTTTGATCATAAATAATTATATTAAATTCATCTATATGTAAAATAAAGTGTATACTCATAAAATTATCATTGCCAACTTTGGAGAAATCCGCTGAATCGATAGCGCCTATAGAGTTATATAGGGAAAATATGGTAAAACAGTTCTCACGACTTAGTCTTTCAACAGATCAACATACTTCCTACATATATGTTAGGATAATTCTTGCCCTTGAAGATGATGCTTTTGTATTAATTGTATGATTTTTACATTTTGGTCTTTTTTAAGGGTTTTGTTGGTCATTAAAAGTTACATTGAAATAAGAAGGAGCTAAATATTGTTTTGCTATTTAAAGTTATTATAGTCATCCGATCGCTAAGCTTCAGCGGATTACGATGCAGATTTGTTTTCTCTTTCAAATGCACTTTTCGAAATAATGAACTTTTAAATATATTTTGGTCCTTTTTGAACATTTATGTAAAATTTGTAGAAAATCGATGCCCAGAAATTGTGTATTCAACTGTACGATAATGGTTTTATGGCCCACCCCGCGGCGTATTCACAGTAGGATAGAATTAATCCATCGCCAAGGTTATGACACTGGGTATGACATGTGCAACGAAGTTGGCTATTTAGAGCAATACAATTATTCCATAACTATTTCTGATTTTTCCCTTTTATCATTATTATTTAGTTGAAATTATATATGATACTCGATTATTCATTTACATTTGTAGTTAAGAAATGTCATTTACTATTTTTGTGTTAAAAAGAAACTAATATATTAAGCAAAAATTATTCCCATTTTTAATAGCAATCACTATAACAGACAGTTAAAACGTAACACTTTTCTTATAAAATACTAATGTTTCAAGTTTCTTTGGCAATTTTGGAAATACATATGGGCTATGAAACATAATAAATAAGGGTATTCAAAGAAAATAATTTATATATCTACATCGAGTCCACATGTTCATTGGTAATGCTTAAGTTCTAATTCTTAATGGTAAACATTTTGGTCTACCATTTTGCACTTAACCGAACATGTTTATAAATTTAGCGTAAATATAATTATTTTGATTAGGCAAGAACTGTCTTGTAAACATGGATTTTTTTAGCATATTTTTAGTAATGAGTGCAATAGGATTTCATAACGTCAAAGTGCCTTTAAATCAACGTGTTGTTTGGAATATAAGGGTATACTTGTCAATACAACATTAATGACATGTTTTTTTACTTGTATCGTTAAACACAGGTACAATGTACTAAATGATAGCAACTGCAGTTAATATTTTATTTTAGCTGTTCCTATCCGAAATTTCACACCCAATTTTGTGTTACTTTATTACAAAAAAATACCAAACTGTTAAAATAAAGATGTGGAAATGGCCCCAATTTAATGTCTTGATAAACGATCAATTATAGACTAAAGACACGGAATATAATATGTAAAAGAATTAAGTTTATCAGAGATGATATGTCATTTCAGTACTTTATCAACTAACGTTTCCCTATAAAACAGCTCTACCTAATTATGGCTATATCTAAAATCGTCCAAAACTGAAATTTTCTATCGCAACTTAAAATAAAAGGACGGGTCAACTTTATGACCCTCATAAATTCTGTATTTCTTATCTGCCTAATCTTACACTACGTCCGGTAGATAAATTAGTGCTAAACTAGCGTATCTTAACGCTACTATTGCACTGAGATGCGAAATCGATAGAGACCGTCGTTACCCTGATAAGCCACAGTGGCTTGATGACAAAGGCTCATTAAAGTCACAATAAAAAAATTCAACTAGCCAAAATTATATTTTATACATACTTGAACATGTATATCATCAATATAATACATTGCTATAAACATAAAATGAGATTTGAAAAAAAAACAAACCCTATACTGTAATATGAAACATATATGTTTCATATTACAGTATAGGTTGTTTTTTTCAAGTATGTATAAAATATAATTTTGGCTAGTTGAATTTTTTTATTGTGACTTTAATGAGCCTTTGTCATCAAGCCACTGTGTGATAAGCTCCAAAGTTGGCCATGTTTATAAATATTGTAAATCTCATTTTTGGATATATAATTTGTTATGTCAGTGGTAGAAATACTCTCCGATTGGTTGGTTTTATGTCACTATGTAATCCTTTATTCCAGGAAGCTTTTCAGGTATGATGAACTGCTAACAGTTAAATGAACAAAAAAATCAATTCCATGAAAAAGATGCCGACGATGGACTTAAAAAAACTTATTCAGCAGGTGCTCGCCGGAGTCCCCTGGCAGACGAAACTTCAACCCACACTTTCGGTTGAACACGTGCCGTACGTCCTGCACGAGCCCGCCATACTTTCCGGGTATCGTCTGCTACATCGCCCATGGAAGTACTATCTCTTCAGTCTGTTTCAATTCCACAACGAGACTGTCAACGTTTGGACACATCTGATTGGCTGTTTTATAATTCTTCACAAAATGTATGGCTACGTTAACGAATTTACTTTCAATGTCGACCACGTGCTGACCACGTTGCTGCTGTTCGGAACTACGTGTATTGTCGGTCTGTTCACCAGTGCCATGGTCCATCTGCTACACTCAAAATCCTGCTACATTCACTTTGTAGCGTTCATGACTGACTATATTGGAGCAACTATTTGCAGCTTTGGTTCGGGCATTTCCGGGATCTATGGATCGAGTGACGAGGCATTTTACCACGTGATGGAACCGTTCTATATAACCTTGCTGTTTGTCTCCTCATATTTGAACTTCGTCAATCTCTGTGTAGCAAAGCTTTGGTACGGACATGATCCCCACAACTTGAACAGGAAGTACATGTTTATAATTGGTATGGGCATGCAGGCAACTATAAATGCTGCTCCATTTCTTCCCAGATATTCCGATTGTTTCTACGACGACCAATGCTCAATAGCGTCACTGAACTATTTGACGGCAATTCAGATCATCTTTGTCCTTGAAGCGCTCGCATTTGCCGCTCACCAGCCCGAGAAAAAATGGCCCGGGAAATTCGACATCGTTGGACATGGACACCAGATTTTCCACGTTTTAATTGTCATTAACCACGTGTTACAACTAGACTGCATGTATAATGACCACGTGTCAGGAATAATTGATCATAGCAAACCTAACGGAATGCTTGTGCTCGTCACCATGGTGACCTTGTACGTGGCGAAAGGAATTACATTGTGGTATCTGACCAGGCAGGTACCCGGATGTCTCAGACGCGTGAAACGTGCTGTTGCTAAGGCGGAGCACGAGGCAGAAAGACTAGCACATGATTCAAAGAAGGAGTAATCGTTCTTATAATGTTTTGTGGGCTTTGGTTATTTATTATTGTACCGGTGTTAATATAATCAATATTTATTCATCATTTTAAACTCACAAAAAGGTTGTTTTTAATATATACACAAAGACTGTAATGCATATATGTGTGCATTTGTCGTTTTCATAGTCTGAGATGCACCCAACAAGTGTTTCTATGTCATATCTAAGTATTATTAATTATGAATATTGTATAAATAGTCACATTCTATACATCGATTTGGTCAATGTCTTGGTATGATGAGGCTCGGGCAAAAATTTCAAGAAAATACTTAAGTCAGTTTTCGATCTCAACTCTTTTTACCACATTACAGCACAGAATGATTCAAATCTTTTTAAAAGCGCATTTTCTCATGGTTTATGAGATTGTTTTGTGATATTTAAATAACAACCATTAAACGTAAAACGATTGAGAACACATCGTTATGTTTGAGCAGTTCCTCAACCTTTTTTTGCTATCAAGTTATTTTTATTTATTTATGAAAGAGACTTGACCTTGACATCTATGTGGATAAAGGCTTGGGTTTTAATTGCTTGTCTTACAAGATCAGTATCAAGATGAAAAGTCCATATTTATAAAACAAAATAAAACATTTTATTTAGAAAATAATCATGATAACAAACTGGTTGAAACTGCATAACTATATAATTTTCAAGTTTATATAATTTACAACTTTTAAGTAATAATCATTTGAAAACAATTTACAACTGGTTCACTTCAATTATTTCCCAATTACTCTTAAATGAGTTTATGCATAAACAAACAAGTGTTTACTAATTGAATGTTAATGACAAAGTAAATAGATATTTCACCAAGCATAATTATACTAGTGCACAACCTCATCCTTGAAACATATCTTTTGATTTACATGATTTCAAAGAATTAGAAATCATATTGTTGATTTTAATCAACTATTCCTATCACAATTAACTGTTCTCAATACATGTATATACTCATATTGAAATTAAAGGGACTAGACACCAGATGATATAATTGCAAGAAAAAAGAAATTGTCAAAAACTTACACAAAATTGATATCGCTGTGTACAACGCATTGAATCTTACTTACTGATGTATCACATTGCTTACATCACATGACTGTATCTTTTGCAGTTTTTGCGTATTTTACCAAATCAAAATTTTCTTTTTGTGTACCACGTAAATCCCTGTTCATTTCAAAATAGCATTGGGGCATATGTATCTGTACTAATCATGTGACTTTCCCAGGTTAAATATGTATGGGAAACCATTATGCACTATTTCTAAATGGCTAAACTCAGCTGAGACAGCAAAAAAATATCCTTTAAATCATGTAAAAAGATTTATTATCAGCCACACACTAGCTCGTATTGACAATTCTAGGCTTGTTTTGTTGTTTTGTGGAAATTATGTATTTGTTGATTGTAGGACCATCTGGTGTCCAGCCCCTTTAATGAAGTAAGTGTAATTATCTGTTCTAAAAACACTTATGTTGTGCAAGATCATGACTGTAATGTAATAAACAAAACACATGAGCCCTGTAATGGGTAATTGACCGAACTACCAGTCAGAGCAATGGTTTGCAGAAACAGTAATTTCAAGCCTTAAAAAGAAAAGTAGACTTAAGAAGAAAATTTAAGTTATAGTTAGTGTTTAGTTTAAACAAGTAAGTAGGCAGGCCATAAATAAATGAACCTGACAGTAATCGCATGAAAACATTAATAGTGTATATATAGTAAATACTGCTTCATTGTACAGAAATAAAATATTGTACAAGCTGCAAGAAGCTCTGACATGATTTCTATTTCTTTATTGTGATCTGATTGGATTAGCAGTTATGTCATTTAATGTCATTTCACATATGGTATTCAAAGTTATTATTTGTTATCATACCCATTTAATTGCTTATGTTTTATATAAACATATATTGTTGATAACCTTTTTTACAAATAAAAAGTCAGATGCAGAAGACATTACTTATTTTTAATTTTAACAAACAATAATCACAAGATATAAGGACTGATGATGATTTCATGGAATATGCTTGTGTGGCCTTTCACGTTTGAACAGCATGAACAAATGCGATAATCCTAAAATAAAAAACTCCTTTTCTACAGAAAAGTACTGTGGAATGTTAATATTCTTAAGTAAGCAGGCGTTAACAGCACCCAACAATACACATCTGATGACATTTCAAAATTCAAAAGTGTGGAATAAAGTGAAAATTAACTAAATGTGAAGCAATCTGCCAAAGGCAGGCCACAAGCAAAAATGACATAATGCAGAAAAACTCATTAAGTTAAAGACATCCTGGCAGTGCTTTTTACAACACATTGATTTTTATTGTTACTTTTTGTAAATACACTCATTCAAAAGTTAATTTTGGTGTGATAATTATTTTTTAATTGTGGCCTGACATCGTTTTTTAAATAGCATCAAATAAACAGAACCCACAAACAAAGTCATAACATTTAGACGCTATCAACTCTGGTATTCGTATGGTTCACATTTGAGCTTTACATGCAATTCTTATTGCACTGGTAAAAACAGAAAATAATTTCTAAATCACTAGAGGAGAGGCAGAGAAAGACCTGCTATTGTTTCAAATAAAAAAATGGCAATCCTGTGAAGACTCATGTTTTAAGTAGTATTAAAACACACATTTACATGTATGTATAACAATAATGCAATAAAATGCTGGGACAAGACCAGCAGCACAAACATATACAGTGAAACTGCGTTCCCTCAAACAAGCGTTCGTTCGAGAACCGGCGTTCCCTCGAGGTCGGAGCTTAGTCCCGAACTTTTGTCCTTCTATTTTCATATAAAATATACCCACGCTGCATCGAAACCTAATTATGTCGAGCAATATCCTCGGTCCCAAGTACACAAATCGTGCACAAAACCTTATGGCTCCCTCGAGGACATAATTTCACACTTTTTCCCGAACGCAAGTTCCAAAATAAATAAACAATTGCTAGGTGTTAACATTTTCGCAAGTTGTAAAAAATTGCAATGACAGTTGAAAGGCAATTTGATAAGGTGTGAAAAACCGTTTTTCACTGTTAACGCATGACCGATAATTAGGAGAAGTTAATGACGAGAAGTTAACGCTTTAGATGTGGTCAGAAGGTTCTTTGAATTCACTGCCGATGCTGACCGTGATCTTCAGACGCTCTGTACGCTGTCACGTCACATTACGATTGAACAGTTTCGCGAAACCGACAAGATGCGCCAATCAACAATCCTTGATTTTGCGAAACTTAAATCTGACTAATGCCACAATATGTACTGTCATTCAAATGTTGCTTGTTACGAAAATGAGCTTTTTTGTTAAAATAAACATTTCTATTTATTCATTTATTGTTTTTTCTTTTGCGTTTTACATTAAGTTTACGTCAACCTTTGAACATATTAGCGATTTCCACAACGCAACACATAATCGGTGTCTTAGTAAACAGTCTGTTTGACGACTTCAAACTTAAATAAAATACACTGAAAGATATTTCAGATCAAACTGGAAAAATTGAAAATCGGGTCGTTCGAAACATCGGTTCCCTCGAAGTTTTGGCTCGGTCCATGGCGACCTCGAGCGATCGCAGTTTTACTGTAGTAGGATTGTGATCCTGTTTAATGGCACTATTGAACAAGAGGCACATCAGTGCCTGTGCTCCACTGGCCAAAAGGTTCAAGCAAAGACCACCTAACGAACATTTTCGTCAAGTTTCATAGAAATACAATCATCAATTTTTGAGGAGAAGTTATTTAAAAATTTTTTTTACTTTAATAGCTCTGGCTGCCATGTTGTGCAGAGGACCGAAATGATTTGGGCAATTTGAGTAAAGGAGCACCAAACAAACATTTCTGTCAAGTTTTATCGAAAAAAGGTCATCGGTTTCGACGACAAGTCGTATAAAGTTTTTTTTAATTTTTTAGCTCTGGCAGCCATGGTGTGCAGTGGACTGGAACCATTTAACAAATTTTGGTTAATGACCACCCAAGGAACATTTATGTAAAGTTTCATCAAAATCTGATCATCGGTTTCTGAGAAGATGTAGTTTAACGTTTTTTTCTATTCTTAGCTCTGGCTGCCATGTTGTGCAGTGGACCAGAACTGTTTGGGCTATTTTGGTTAAGGACTACCCAAGTAACATTTCTGTCAAGTTTCATTGCAATACGATCATCGGTTTCTGAGGAGAAGTCGTTTAAAGGTTTTTCTATTTTTAACTCTGGGGGCCATCTTGTGCAGTGGACCGAAACCATTGAAGCAAATTTGATAAAGGACCATCCAAGGAACATTTCTGTTAAGTTTCATCAAAATCTGATCATCGGTTTCTGAGAAGATGTTCTTTATAGGTTTTTCTATTTTTTTGCCCTGGCAGCCATGTTGTGCAGCGGACCGGAACCATTTGAGCAATTTTGGTTAAGGACCACCCAAGGAACAATTCTGTCAAGTTTCATCAAAATCTGCCTATCCGTTTCAGAGGAGATGTCGTTTAAAGATTTTGCTATTTTTAGCTGTGGCGGCCATATTGTGCAATGGACCAGAACCATTTGAGCAATTTTAATAAAGGACCACCCAAGGAACATTACTGTCAAGTTTCATCAAAATCTGCCGAACCGTTTCAGAGGAGATGTCGTTTAAAGATTTTGCTATTTTTAGCTCTGGCGGCCATATTGTGCAATGGACCGGAACCATTTGAGCAATTTTGGTAAAGGACCACCAAAGGAACATTCCTGTGAAGTTTTGTCAAAATCCGCTTATCAGTTTCAGAGGAGATGTCGTTTAAAGTAAAAGTTTACGCACGCACGCACGCACGCACTCACGACGGACAATCTGTGACGACATAAGCTCCATGGCCTTCGGCCAGTGGAGCTAAAAATTATTGATAATAAGCTGTACATGCTTACATCAGAATAAACTTTATGTTATGTTATGTTATGATATAAATTTAAACCATTTAAATGATCATGATGATACTATTTGTATAAAAAATTTAAACAAACAAGAGACATACATACAGACAGCATACACATGTCATACAAATATCAATTACCCATTCACAAAACATGCTAACAATGTAAAAACTAAACAAAATATTACGTGGAGAAAGGCAACTAAGGATTACCAAAAAACATGTAGGGGCAATGAAAAGACTAACCATGTCTTGATATTTTTTATGTTAACCCTAATCCCCTAAACACTTAAGTTTACTAACCGCAACTCTTTAAACTTGTTCATACAAAATTTGAAATACTGTAAAAGCTAAACATAATAAGGTTAAGAAATAAGACTTAAAATCTAAGTTAAAATCTTGTGACATAATACAAAAAAAAACATTTTTATCATTGTTCTTGGTCTCAATCCCAGGCTTTTAACGATGTAATGGCTCTTATGCATGTAATAAAGATATGCTCAGTCAGAAGATTGCCCACTTTCAGTTTGAGTATTTAATAATTATATACATCAATGAGTTAGTGTAACAAAAAGAACAGCTCATTTTATTTCCATATAAGATGAACTGTCTTACACAGAGCTCTCAAGCCATGACACATTACATGAAATCTCATTATTGTCTATTTCTTTAGTTCACTTAATGACACTAAGTTACACAATGAAATTTTATTAAGCTTAAGTTATGATATAACAGGTATACTTAAATGGGATAATGACATAATCTCACGCTTATGAATACATCACAAGATAGTTTCATCGTTTTCCTTTCAAAAGTCTCGTATTCTCATCATCACTTACTTCCTCTTCACTGAAGCTGACATCTTGTATGTTGCTATGGCGACCAGGGTCATGTGACACATTCTGGAGCTCTTCAGAGGGGAAAACACAACATGGCACAAAGTTTCTCAAGTCCAATAATTGATTATAAAGACCAGTTCCAATCAGTAAAAACAAGAAACCATCAACTGAAAAAATAAACATGAAATATTTCATATAAATCTCAATTATGCCTTAACATTAGGGGCAAATTGCACAGGTAAAGTGGTGATTGGGAGACCCATCAAAAGCTCCACCGCCCCTTCCTCCTACCCCAGGCCGCAAAAGGACTTGCCACGGTGAATCACAATGTGTTTTCTTCTAGTCACCATTGTGTAGGAGTTGGCTAAATTGAGGGCTACAAGCTAACCACTAAACCATATTTTTGGATTGACATTTTTCAATAACGGTTGCACTACCATTATTAATAAAATGCTGTTAAAATAAACGTAATTAATTATAACCTCCAAATGGTGATTATTTCATACCATAATAAAAAAGTTGTATATGCACTTACTTTGCAATAATCCATATGTCTTATCGAATGGTTCTCCAAAATTCTGAAATTAACAAGAAGTGTGTGGATTTATTACACAGAATATTAATTTAAACAATGAAGGCTACATCACCAGATTTTTGTATAATTGTATTTTATTATCTTTTAAGATGAATCCCTGAACATTTAATGCAAACCACTGATCACACATTTTTAAGTTATGAACAGGATGTTTTAGTTGCATCTAGATCATTCTATTCTAATCATAATTGTGTTTCTGAATGGCTGCTTGCTATAGCAAAATATTATCTTTTTTATATTTATAAACAAAGATGTCATATAACATCCAACCTTGTCCAGTGCATAATATATTAGCATATCAAGTCCCCAAACCATGATAGTTCGACAGGCATCTATCAACGTCCTATGGACAGCTGAAATTGAAAATATTGAATGTATTAGTATTAGCTGCCATTTGGAAAGTGAACAAATTCTTTTGATTTGCACTTTTTCAAACTTGAGAGAACAGGCTTTACAGTGGTGATAGAAAATTTGGAATGCAAAAGCTTTAATGACAAAAAAGAAAGAGATCGCCAGAGCTTTTGGTGAAGAATTTGAAACTTTGGTTCAGGGCTTGGATTCATCACAGATTTAATAAAAAAAGGTATAAGACATTAAAAATTGCTAAAATCCGATAGGCGTCATCTTTTGACCATGATCAATGTGAAGACTCTACATTAAGTCTTTTGAAAATAAATGATCAACAAGGAAAAGGTAACATCAACACAGCCCACAATGAAGCTGCAGCTGACTACATTGCTGCTGTACAAAGTCATACTTATGTGTCAGCCATGCTTTGCAGGCATCACAAAAACAAATGCACTGATGAGAAAAGAGTGCATTAAAGATGGAGACAAGTTATTCTTAAAAACAGGGAAGTGAGAATTTTGAAATGCTAATTGATCTAAAATATGCTATCCTGACGCTCAAACTTGACAAAATTGACACCACCTGACTTACAGCATATTGTTACACAATCATATTTACCAGTGAGAGATCTAGTGACAGCCAAGCCGAAGTAGTTGTAGAATGCTATAGAGCTGAGATAGAAGAGACAAAAGAGGAGGAGTCTCGGAGAATTGGAGATCTGGTATAGAGCGTCAACACTGTTCTCATACTTGTCTTGTACGTCTGATCCCGGGATGAAATACATAGCTGGTAACACAACCTGAAAGAATTGTAGTTAAACTATGATAAGATACCAGGTAGTTCAGACTTTACTGTTGAACAGTTTAATATCTTGAAATATTTCTAATAAGAATTAATTGACTCATATGATCCTGGGTCTTATCCAGATAATGTCAAAGCAGATTTTTCCATCTTAATTGCCAAAATGTTTTCAAGTGTGTTCACTTTTTCTATTATTAATGTAAAAGAGCTCCAGAGAATATATGCTAAAATTCGTTATATAACCTAAAGAGCCTTAATTTGAAACTGATACACGTACGTTTACATAAAACGCTCACCAGAGACATTAACACAACACCAAACGATCCTTCCAGTCCAACAACCTGAAAAGGATAATGGTTTAATTATTAATGTACATCACAAGGAATATAATATCTGTTGCATGTAAATGGTACAAGAGCACATGCTGAAGCTGGTAAAGGGACTTTCTGTGTTACCTGAGGTTCAGATTTTGAGATCCATACCGCAAACACACAATGCATCTTTTTTTTTGCACAGGTATATTAAACCCTGAATTGTGTGAGTAATTGAAATAACATTCTTACTCAAAGACCAATAGTTTTTTGTTTGTTTTTTAAAAATAAGTTATGTTTTTTTCGGAATATCATAAAATCCCAAAATTAAATCTTTAATTATGTTTCAATGTTTAGTAACACTTTTTAATGCACACTGCTCAAAGTTATATCACATCATGTGACTTATCTGTGATGGGGTTTACCCTAAGGGAATTAAAGCAACATATTTAAATTCAACATAAATGTTGTTTCCAAAGTCATTTATGTTTATTTCAAGGTATTTCCTATTGTTTTTGATGCAAATGTCCAGCAAATACAATATTTACAACTTTACAATATCATATGTTAAAAACTCTCAATCCTGACATCAGGGTTAATCCTGGACATAGGAACTCCTCTATAATCAATATTTAACTGAAACAAACAATTTCTCTTTACATTTTTAGTAATGCTTAATTGCCTTAAAACTCATTTGAAATGACATTGTGTTTTCTGAAAAGCAAAACAGATATGGGTGACACTATGTAATTTCAGAAGTGATGTCGTTCATATAATACGTCAAGCTATATTTTGTCCCAGCTGTCCACCAGCTGACTGATTTTAAAAAGCGAAATGGGACAACATTTCAAAGTAGAGAATAATATCAAACAAGAGCTGTCACAGTATGTGACGAATGCCCCCGAATGTGACATTGACCTATGAACAAGGTCAGTACATGAAAAGTTAAAGATCAAACAAATACATATGGCAAGTTATTTTAAATTGCCTCTGAACATAAAAAATACCACCCATACTTGACAACCTACTTTCTTATGTCCTTATATTCAGCATTCCATTGTGAATAATCACTAAGTGTATCTTTCGCCTCAGAGGTAGGGACATGGGTCTTGCACGTGACAGGTCGTCTTGGTATGTCGAACACATGTGGCAAGTTATTTTAAAATCTGTCCATACAAGAAAAAGTTACAGCCCGGACACGACAACCTATACTCTATGTCCTTATATGCAGCATTCCATTGTGAATAAACACCTAAGTGTGACCTTGACCTTCGAGGTAGGGACACGGTTCTTGCACGCGACACGTCGTCTTGGTATGTCAAACACATGTGGCAAGTTATTTTAAAATCTGTCCATACAAGGGAAAGTAACAGCCCGGACACGACAACCTATACTCTATGTCCTTATATGCAGCATTCCATTGTGAATAAACACCTAAGTGTGACCTTGACCTTAGAGGTAGGGACACGGTTCTTGCACGCGACACGTCGTCTTGGTATGTCAAACACATGTGGCAAGTTATTTTAAAATCTGTCCATACAAGGGAAAGTTACAGCCCGGACACGACAACCTATACTCTATGTCCTTATATGCAGCATTCCATTGTGAATAAACACCTAAGTGTGACCTTGACCTTAAAGGAAGGGACACGGTTCTTGCTCGCAACATGTCGTTTTGGTATGTCCAACACATGTGGCAATTTATTTTAAAATCTGTCCATACAAGGGAAAGTAACAGCCCGGACACGACAACCTATACTCCATGTCCTTATATGCAGCATTCCATTGTGAATAAACACTAAGTGTGACCTTGACCTTAGAGGTAGGGACACGGTTCTTGCACGCGACATGTTGTCTTGGTATGTCGAACACATGTGGCAAGTTATTTTAAAATCTGTCCATACAAAGGAAAGTTACAGCCCGGACACGACAACCTATACTCTATGTCCTTATATGCAGCATTCCATTGTGAATAAACACTAAGTGTGACCTTGACCTTAGAGGTAGGGACACGGGTCTTGCACGCGACACGTCCTCTTGGTATGCCGAACACATGTGGCAAGTTATTTTAAAATCTGTCCATTCAAGGGAAAGTTACAGCCCAGACATGAGTTATTGAGCCGGACACACGGACGGATGGACGGACGGACGGACGGACGGACGGTGCGATTTTAATATGCCCACCTTAGGGGCATAAAAAATATTTCACTGTTTTAAAACAGTGATATATCAATTATATTTCACTGAAAGATTACCAATAGGGTTATTGTAAAATCACCACTATCCCTCCACCACTATACTTTAAAATACATACAGCCAATAGGTTCACATACATGTAGAGGATGCAGACATCTGCCCTTCAGGAATGTTTCCTCTATCACCATCTGGCTGGCACTCACTATCTGGCTTCCAAGGATCAGCAGAATACCTGGAACAGAACATTTTCTACTTTATGTTTTACAAGTCAGGCCCTTTTTCAGTTTATTTGAATCTGTTGCAGAGAATCCACGGATTGAACGTTTCTTAAAGCGTTTGTAGCACATAAATCATTTATTTTTTAACATTAATATAAGAACTGCATTCTGTTAGCAGTCTTATATCATATATTGGTTTTCATATACCGTATTTACAAAAATAACTGGGTCATTCCAAGACAAAAAAGTTGCCAAAACAGTAAATCTGTGCAAATGCAGCTTTAATGCAGTTTACAGTTTATTTCCAAATACATCTAGACAAAAATGCCCATGCGTATACATAATATAATTACGAAACATGTTTCTAAACATAGTCAAGGTCCAAAACATTCATATAAGCAACTGATCAAAATTATAGATACATCAAATCATGCGACCAAATAATATATCATCAATAAACTTACATTTAAGCGAGAAGTAGTTAATGTTAACAAATAAAATTACCCGTAATACAATAAATATCTTTCTCTTAATTCCATTGCCTTATACACATAAATGGCAAGGTTTCTGTTTACAGTTACATTTTGCGATTTAAATAATTTACAGTAATAAATTTAGGTATATTCGGTGCAGTATAATAATATGTTTTCAAGTATTGCTTTCTTAGTTCTTTATACAGTTGACATTCAAGAATAAAATGAAATTCGTCTTCAAGTAAATTACATGCAAAACATTTTCTATCACAGTGTGGTATTGCTACTGGTTTGTGCCATCTACCGTTTCTATTTCTAATCTATGTGCAGATACTCTTATTCTCGTTAAAGCAGTCCTATATTTTACTATATTAACATTTGACAAATAAGATTGAAGTTTAAAATCTGCAAACAATATGCATGATCTAGCTCTAGTAGAATTATTTATACACATATCTATAAATACTGTAAAGTTTGTTATCACATTTTTGGTCAATTACATGACTACAACGTTACCAATCAGTGCCTTTCCCCCGTTAGTTTTGTGGTTCTGGTTCTTGAAGACACTGGAGCAGCCAACCAGAACAAGCCCGACCATGACCAACATCATTCCAAGCCAGTGACTCCACTTTAGTTTACGCTTCAGGAAGATTTTCTGCAAATCAACCAATCGTAACATGTTATTATCTATTCAGCCAATCATACATGTAACAAGCCCGACCATTACCAATATCATTCCTAGCTATTGACTCCATTTTAGCATAAACTTCAGGAAGAATTACTTTCTAAAATACAATCGCATTGCAACTTTAATGATAAATTTTTTCTTATTTACGACATCAATAATCGAAGGAAGGATGTAAATCAAAATGATATAACATGTTGATGGGAATCAAATCCCTAACCTCTTTGGTTAGAGGTGGACACCTATACCACTAGACAACTCTCACCCTTATGTTTTGCAGATTTATGTGAATGCTAATCAATATGTAACACTTTAATATACAACACGGATATATTGATAACAAAAGAACCCCAACATGATATTGATATCATCATTCATTTTGAATATACTATTATGTAGTTGGTTTGTTAAGTTTGAATATCTTAGTTATGGTAAAATGGTTTAAGGTTTTGCACCCTTTTGACCACAGTGCTATGACAATACCTCGACCTTTAGAAGTAATTTGTTCAGTCTTTAAAGGAGCTTTGTAAGATACAGCAGTGCTTCATAACTTACTGAGAGTATTCCTGCAAATATAATGATGGATCCCCTCAACATCTGCCACACAGAGGCATCAACATACAGCAGACCAATACCTGCGAAACACATTGACGTTTTAGACTTGTGTGTCAAAATACACCAGACCTTTAACAGTAAAAACATGAATGTTTACAAACAATTAGGCTAGTGTACCATGCAACAGAGTTGTATCACAGAAACATTTCCATTGTGTGGGGTGCTCACGTTTATACAAAAGATTTTATCAAAGAGCAAACTTCATGAGCTATATTCAGTTCCAAATCCTCAGTCATGAAACACACACTCGACTAAGAGTTTTACTAGTAAGACAAGCTTTAATCACAGAATAATCATATTACAAGAAACTCAAGTATTAAAAAAGGAAAAAATATAGATTGATGCAGTCATTTCTTGGTTTTTAATGCATTATTATGTTTAACTCATTTGACTTAAATGATAAAAAAGCATATTATTTATGTAGGGATGAAAAAAATATTAGCCCTAATAAATGTTGTTTTGTTTTGGCATCAACCTATACTGATCTCCTTTATTTTGTCATATGGTTGAAGGAATATTTGTTTGTAATATAGGATTAAACACAGTTGATAAGGCAGGTAAATCAAGATTTTATGTGGCACATTAATCAAAGTAAAAACCGACCTGCCAATGATGTTCCAACCAAGTCACACAAGGTGGGCACAAGAATGATAGGTTGCAGTATTCTGTCAACATACAAACAAGATTGATAGGCAGCAATTCTTTCTTAAGACACAAAGGAGAAGGATAGCTGCTGTAACTCAACATACAAACAAGAAACGCCGCAATGCGACGAAACCAGGTTTTTAATGATTGACAAAAGAACTTCAGCCTGTGTCTGTTTTTCTATTTTTAGCAACAGTGACCTTGACCCTAGGGACCCCAAACGCAATCCCATGAAATGTATCTATAAACTCTTCCTGTACACCAAGTTTAGTCAAGATATGTATTCCCAAACTCAAGTTATTTAGTTTCAACCGTTTTTCTATTTTTAGTAAGAGTCACCTTGACCTTAAACCTAGGGACCCCAATCGCAATCCCATGAAAGGTAGCCATAAACTCTTTCTATAGACCAAGTTTGGTCAAGATAGGTCAACCCTTACTAAAGACATACAGTTTTAACCATTTTTCTATTTTTAGTAACAGTGACCTTGACCTTGAATCTAGGGACCCCAAAACGCAATCCCATGAAAGTATCCATAAACTCTTCCTATAGACCAAGTTTGGTCAAGAAATGTCAACCCTAACTAAAGACATTCAGTTTTAACCATTTTTCTATTTTTAGTAACAGTGACCTTGACCCTAGGGACCCGAAATGCAATCCCATGAAAGGAATCTATAAACTCTTCCTATAGACCAAGTTTGGTCAAGATATGTCAACCCTAACTAAAGTTATTTAGTTTCAACCGTTTTTCTATTTTTAGTAACAGTGACCTTGACCTTGACCCTAGGGACCCCAAACGCAATCCCATGAAAGGTATCTATAAACTCTTCCTGTACACCAAGTTTAGTCAAGATATGTATTCCCAAACTAAAGTTATTTAGTTTCAACCGTTTTTCTATTTTTAGTAACAGTCACCTTGACCTTGAACCTAGGGACCCCAATCACAATCCCATGAAAGGTAGCCATAAACTCTTTTATAGACCAAGTTTGGTCAAGATAGGTCAACCCTTACTAAAGTTATTCAGTTTACCCCGTTTTTCTATTTTAAGTAACAGTGACCTTGACCTTGACCCTAGGGACCCCAAACGCAATCCCATGAAAGGTCTCCATAAACTCTTCCTATAGACCAAGCTTAGTCAAGATATGTCATCCCTTCCTAAAGTTATTCAGTTTCAACTGTTTTTCTATTTTCAGTAACAGTGACCTTGACCTTGACCCTAGGGACCCCAAACGCAATCCCATGAAAGGAATCCATAAACTCTTCCTATTGACCAAGTTTGGTCAAGATAGGTCAACCCTAACTAAAGTTATTCAGTTTCAACCGTTTTTCTATTTTTAGTAAAAGTGACCATGACCTTGACCCTAGGGATCCTTAACGCAATCCCATGAAAGGTCTCCATAAACTCTTCCTGTTGACCAAGTTGAGTCAAGATATGTCATCCCTAATCAAAGTTATTCAGTTTCAACCTTTTTTCTATTTTTAGTAACAGTGACCTTGACCTTGACCAAAGGGACCCCAAACGCAATCCCATGAAAGGTCTCCATAAACACTTCCTATTGACCAAGTTTGGTCAAGATAGGTCAACCCTTATCAAAGTTATTCAGTTTCAACCGTTTTTCTATTTTTAGTAACAGTGACCTTGACCCTAGGGATCCTCAATGCAATCCTATGAAAGGTCTCCATAAACTCTTCCTGTTGACCAAGTTGAGTCAAGATATGTCATCCCTAATCAAAGTTATTCAGTTTCAACCTTTTTTCTATTTTTAGTATCAGTGACCTTGACCCTAGGGACCCCAAACACAATCCCATGAAAGGTCTCCATAAACTCTTCCTATAGACCAAGTTTAGTCAAGATATGTCATCCCTAACTAAAGTTATTCAGTTTGAACCGTTTTTCTATTTTTAGTAACAGTGGCCTTGACCTTGACCCCAAACGCAATCCCATGAAAGGTATCCATAAACTCTTTCTATAGACCAAGTTTGGTCAAGATATGTCAATCCTTTCTAAAGTTATTCAGTTTCATAGGTGAGTTTGACGCCGCCTGCCCGAACGCCCGCCCGCCCACCCGCCCGAACAATGACGTTCGCCATTCTAATAACCAGGTTTCACTATGTGAAAACCTGGTTAACAAGATTGATCGGCTGCAATAATTAGCAAACATACAAACAAAGACAATAGGCTTAAGTTCTTTGTGAAAATTTTTAAACAATGGTACGCTGCATTTCTTTGTCAAGATACAAAGAAGAAGGATAGCCTGCCATAATCAGAAAACATGCAAACAAGTACAATATGCTGAAGTCCTTTGTCAACATAAAAACATGAATGATAGGCTGAAGTACTATGTCTATATACAGGCAAAGTAAGTCTCACTTTCATGCTTAGAAATCACTTTAAAAGTTCAAAAACAATAATAGGTGAAACTTATACATAAATTTTGTGCATCAATTCAAGCACATTTAACTGTTTCCAAATTTCTATGGTTCAGGTATTGAGTCAGCGAACAACATCGTATATGTACCTTGCATGCACAGGTGGAGTTATATCTGTGGCTGTCTGAACCATCAAAGACTCATTCTCAGTAACCTGGAAATGAATGGTCAAAATGAAACATTGCCTAGATGTTAAGGGGAATCTTTTAGCAGAAATTCATAGTATAAGAATTACTCTTAAAATAACAGATCACGTCCATAATAAAAAACAAACACTTCTGTTCTCGACATGTTGTTACATGAATGTTGTTGAGTACAGTTTGGACTGTTGTTTATAAAGCAGAAATTTTGAATAGGATGTGAGAATTTTTAAGAACATCCTTAGGCGGCACCAACTTAATTTCTTGTTCTAGAGATTTTGGCCAACAAAAATAGGAGCAAGAAAGTGAAAGATTTTCTCATTTGTGAAAAAAGGCTTCTTCCCCTACTCGTATACACTTAATACTCATGATGAAAATGTTGAACAATGTTTTGTTGCAACATTGCTTTGGCATTCAGATATGTCTACCATTCGGAGTTTTCTCTTTTTATAATATAAATGTAGTATAGATGCTGTAAATCTGTCAATTGAAACATCAATTTGGTGTGGTCTTTCAACAATAAAAAATAGGTCTAACAGTGTTAAATGAACTGTTCTTACCAGCTTTCTGTAGGCTTGTAACTCTCTCCGTCGGTGGATACAGAGGCCCAGCAGGCAGAGTGACTCGCCTATAGGGGTCAAGCAAAGTAATAGTTACTGGACCCACTTACAGAGTTATTGAAATTAAAGAGTATCAGTTGCAGTTACTGTTTTCTGCCATATTGACAAGGTCAGCATTAAATAACCACAGTAGCAAGTGTACAGATGAATATCATTGTAATTTAATTTTATGCAATAGTGCTTCTTATGGCATGGTAAAGCCTCCTCATACTTGTCCTCATACTTGGTTACCATTCCGATATGGCCTTTAAAGTATTGATAAATGAAAACAAAGAAAACACTGTCCAAAATGGTACCAATGAAATAACATCATACTCGTTATACTGCTATTTATAAGGGCTCTTACGTTACTTGAAGACATTATGCACCAGTCAATTGTAACACCCCCCCCCCCCCCCAGGTCCAGGGGTATACCGGGGATAGCCGGGGAAATGGGCCGTGTTTTTACTTTTCAGGTGCCGGGTGAAAAGTGTAAATTATCGTTTACAAAACTTACCAATGAACATTATCCATGTTTGAAACCATGGATGATCAAAGCTATGTTCATCAGACTTATATCCTTTCACTCTGCAAGATAAGAAATAAATTTACAGTGGTACAAATATATAAATATGAATACCAAAAAATGACACCAAGCTCCAACAAGACTTTTTGATATTCAAGTCTAAATTTGAAATGATAATTTCTTACTTGCAGTCATTTTGTGCCTTTTTACTTAGTGTGTTGATGCTTCCAGTTACAAGCATTCCAATCATGAGTAATATTTGCAGACAGCTGAGTGCTGCCATTTTGATGTCATGTGACAAAGTCATGTGACTCATATATTGAAACAAGTATATTGGGTATTTTCAGTCCACAAGACAAGTTAAATGCGTATGAGAATCTTAAATATAAGTTTTAAGAAAAAATGTACTTATACTCAAATGTCTTATATACAGTTGTTTGATGACATTGGTTATTCGAAACAAATTCCTTACAACACATACTAGCTTTGCATTTGTTAGTTTTGATCACGTGATACCTGCAGCCATGATGGTGGGTGTATTATATTTTTCTTCCGGAAATAATTTGTAAATGGTGTGTTGCTTATTCAATTGTTACTTCAACTGCTCGACATTGTTTTTCTATTTCAGACCGGTATGGAAGAGAGTCCTGACCTACTTGCAGGCGACGACAGCAAGGTACTTTCAACAACAGGATGTCAATATTTCTACATGTCATTTTTGACAGTCCATCAGTTCATGATCATTAATAATGATATTTCAATAAATTGCCATGATAACATTACATTAAATCGTCTAAAAACCATTTGGCATTAAAATAGACATAAGTTTAACTTGAAGAATGTATGCATATTTCATGATTTAATATTGTTCAGGACTAGCCACATAAATATTAATTCTGAGGGAGGGGCACATTTTTAAAAGGTTACCCGTAAGTTAAGCCCCCTCTTACATCAAATCCTGGAATCGGGCTGGGAATACCAAGTATAATGTTAGGTTATATTCCATTTTAATTTCACAAACAGCAATAACTTGTTTTAAAACACACAGAAACATATACACAGAAACACAATTTAACCCTGCCGATAATCAGTATGTTTTATCAATTGACAGTTTTTAAACAGATATTCATTTGTTACAACATGTAGGTAAACATTATTGCAGGAAATCAACTGATTTATCATTATCACCTGTCGGTTATTTCATATATATAAGACATTTATTCATACATGCCATATTTTCTGGAGACCATTCAGGGGAATTTGTTCAAAAGGCTGAAAATTTAGGGGGATTTTGGTTGTATTCAGGGGGATTTTTTTAGCAGGTCTAAGTTGGCGAAATTTTAAAGTATTTTTAGACGCAAGTATGAAAAATGTATTCACATATAGTTTGCTTTGAAAACCACTAAACTTTTTCATTATACAGAATTATTTTATGTCATGATTTATCATATTTTTATGATACACTGTCATGTCATACTGTAATGCACTTGCAGAACAAAATATATCATTGGAAAGATATGTTTTCGAGACAATTAAATTAAATTTACCTTTCTCCAAAGTCTTCTAAAAAAATTGTGCTTAATTCTATCAGCTTTGATGACTTTCAGACAATAAGAGAATAGAATAAATATTATTAATTTCTTCCTTCCAAAAGAGTAATATTTCTTTGCCTTTGATAATTACTACAAATTAATTGATCACTTGTTGTAAAAGTTTCCTTTTGGAGAGTTTCACTCACATACTGTGGTTTCACTTTGTCATTATTGCCTGATGTAAAATTTAAAAAAAAAAAAAAAAAAAAAAAATTAAATTCCGGGGGATTTTTATCTCCCGCCGGGAGACCGGGGGATGGATCGAAATTCCGGGGGATTTTTCCTCCCGCCGGGGGATATGGCATGTATGTTTATTATGCCCCCCGAAGGTGGGCATATTAAAATCGCACCATCTGTCCGGCCGTCCGGCTCTGTAACTTTCCCTTGTATGGACAGATTTTAAAATAACTTGCCACATGTGTACCACATACCAAGATGACGTGTCGCGTGCAAAACCCGTGTCCCTACCTCAAAGGTCAAGGTCACACTTAGTGTTTATTCACAATGGAGTGCTGCATATAAGGACATAGAGTATAGGTTGTCGTGTCAGGGCTGTAACTTTCCCTTGTATGGACAGATTTTAAAATAACTTGCCAAATGTGTTCCACATACAAAGACAACGTGTTGCGTGCAGGACCCGTGTCCCTACCTCAAAGGTCAAGGTCACACTTAGTGTTTATTTACAATGGAGTGCTGCATATAAGGACATAGAGTATAGGTTGTCGTGTCCGGGCTGTAACTTTCTCTTGTATGGACAGATTTTAAAATAACTTGCCACATGTGTTCCACATACCAAGACGACGTGTGGTGTGCAAGAACCGTGTCCCTACCTCAAAGGTCAAGGTCACACTTAGTGTTTATTCACAATGGAGTGCTGCATATAAGGACATAGAGTATAGGTTGTCGTGTCAGGGTTGTATGGACAGATTTTAAAATCACTTGCTACATGTGTTCCACATATGAAGACGACGTGTCGTGTGCAAGACCCATGTCCCTACCTCTAAGGTGAAAGATACACTAAGTGTTTATTCACAAGGGAATTCTGAATATAAGGACATAACAGTGTAGGTTGTCAAGTATGGGTGGTATTTTTTTATGTTCAGAGGCAATTTAAAATAACTTGCCATATGTATTTGACACGTAAAGGCAAGATCAACTTTTCATGTACTGACCTTGTTCGTAGGTCAATGTCACATTCGGGGGCATTCGTCACATACTGTGACAGCTCTTGTTTTTATTTAAAGATGCACTCTTACTCCCAAATAAAATTTAGTATAATAATAAATATTATTGTTTTAATAGTCCAAAATGGATGAATAAATGTCGAAAACAAAGGATACCGAGTTTACTTTGAAAGAAATGAGCATAAATCACGGTATTTCTAGCTTATGAGACTATAGCAGACCACAGTTAATCTTTTAGCATTCACCAATCATTCAATATTTTTGCGCTTTACGCTATTAAATATTAAATTCACGGTTTCCATCTTGTTATCAGTAATTAATATTTTCCATAAATGCATTATTTAGTAAGTAGTCAAAGGTTTATCACTCAAAATTTATGTTTGTTATGCATATGTATGTGTTGATTTTGAATAAGAGTGTCACTTTAAATGTTGTTTTCTTGAAGAAACATTTAGCGAAAGGGTTGATAAAGTCATGGACCTATAAACCATGGACTGGCAACTGGCCCATGTCGGTGAAACAATAAGAAATAATAATTTACCCACAATCTTTAGCGCGCACTCGGCAAATATCCGAAAATTCCGCCTAATCTCTGATCGGTGATTTACGGCGATCTTCGGTTATTTCCGCAAACTCTGCTAATTATGCCTTGTTTGTTATAGATTTAATTATAATTAATAACTGTGATTTTAATCAGATTCAATTGGACTATTATCAACTCAAATGAAAGTACCGCACATTTGAGTCAATTTTAATTTTTGTTTTCCTACATGTATATATTCGGCTGATGTCGGACGTCTTGAAAATGACCACACTGTAAGATCTCGGAGTGAAATCCCACTGCACGCGTGAGTTTGAGATTATCGCATTAACACAGATGAGAGTTGCCAATCCATGGTTTATAGGTCCATGATAAAGTGATTTATATCAATTTAACCTTTGAATGAGGACCAATGGCAGTGTTGAAATTTGCTGTGCTGCCAGCTTGGGCCAATATGGGATTAACAGATCAATGCCTTGGGGGTAGGTGTGGGAGGGGGTATTTCAAATTCGGGGTTTTAGGTATGACAAAAACTTTGACCTGTCAAAATTTCATTACACAACTGTGTATTTGAGTACAGTAAGCTACGCACCTGGCTGCATTCACCACTAAATTATTGGCAGTGATTAATGCCACACAAGTCTGCCTATACAAAAGTCGTAAAATGACTCATTTGTGTCTTTTTATATAGACTATATACCGGCTTAACAACCTCAGATGTTTTTTCAGCTGCTTTTAAAAGGGCACAACATGGTTGATACAAATTTTTTTTTTAATGATTTTGCTAACTGGGGTATAGTGTTCTGAGAAAGCCACTTACGGGTCGGTAGTTTTATTTTGGGTAGATGTAGTAAAACAGAAAGCCTGCAAATAAATGACAACATGTCATATATCTTTCAGAAACTAATAATTTACATATTTCAAGAATACTAATTGAAAAATGAATAAAAGTAATGAAACAAACAAAAAATGAATAGTAATAATTATAATAAAACATACTGGCAGCTCAATATTCCCTTGTGAGAATAAATTTTTTAGCGTATTTTTCTCAACTTTATATTCATCTGTCTTATACGATGGTCATAGCATCAGTGAAATGCTGGGAAAATTAGCTCCGGTAAATTGATGGTTAGTCAAGAGCGCCCTCAATTAAGCTTAGACAGCTTAAATAATTCGCTCACATAAACTGGATGACAACTTATATATGTCACACATATAAACCTTTACATACAGTTCACAGAACAGACGATACATTAACTATGAATTTTGTGTTTTAATTGATGAAAAGAACAGGTCGTTACATTCTTCCCTGCTGGTTGAAATTCGTCCTCAAGTTTCCCAAATCACTGCATCTCTAAAACAAACATCCTCTCATCAAAATATTGTACCATGAAAAGCGTTTAACTTAAATCATCCACTGACTACGCTTATCATTGTATTTAAGTACTTAAAATGAAACTTTAAAAATAGTTAACACTGTATATGTTGTGGCTATCATCAGAGATATTCATGACTAGGCTGGGTATTTAAGCACCAAATCCTTTTCTGGGCTGGGTAATATGTTCATTATATTATTGGAACGAACAATGAATCTACAGGTACTTATATTATATTATATTATATTTTATAAAAGGAAGAGCACAATGAGAACTTATCTATGAAACTTTTCAGGGGCGTTCTGACACTGTTGACCTGTCGCTAGATGGGAGCCTGGCTGTTGACATATCTGATGCTCTAAGCGAGAGGGACAAGGTCAAGTTCACTGTACACACAAAGGTGAGTTAACTTGCGTGTTTAATGTATTAATGTTAGTTATCAATTGTTGTCACGCAATGTTTGGTTAGAAAAATGGTGATAAATGATTTAAATTGAAAACATTGCATGTAGAAAAATATAAATGAAAACTAGCTATGATATGAATGGCATTTGACTGGTTTATTCTTGCATGATCTTAGTTAGACTCTACTACAGTCAAACCTCGTTATGTCGACTTTGTCGGGACCTAGGGAAAAAAGTCGAGATAACGAACAATCGACACAAACAAATTACAAAAAATATCACCAATCCAAACACATTTGAGTTTGATTTATGCCCGCCATCCGACTTCTTCAATTGAACGCTATTGTTACAGTCGTGAAAACAGCAAACGTATTATTGAAACATAAAGGGAAAAAAAATGAATTATTTGTGTCAAATTTATTAAATTCACGTTTATTGATTACACAGAACAGATATAAAACCACAATTACATACACTTGTACATTGTAAGAAAACAGTATAGCACATACGACAACAAATTAAAATAGTGCATTAGTTATGACTGTTTGTTTTGTACATGCAGTATAGAGAAATTTCTTTGTCACGTAATTTCAATTCTGTCGAACTTTCCGAAGATGTCATCGGCGTCCTTGTACAGTTCAATGAATAGCTTGAGCAATAAATGGTTATTTAATCAAAAACATAACAAACAACTTTAATTATTTACATTTACCAATAAACCTCCAATTATGACAGTTTGTTTTTTTGACACGCACAGTAATGCCGCAAACTGTCATAAATATTTTCGCACCTACAACTCAATCTACAGTTCAACATAAGAAACAAGGAAAATGTGTGAAATTTGACCACAAGGACTGAATTATGAGGTCAACATAGTGAACAAATCGAGAGAGAAAAATCGACTCAAGCAGATTTATTTTATATAGAATAAGAAGGAATAAAATCGGGACTGGAGAAAAAAGTCGACACAACCAGAAAGTCGAGATATCCAACGTCGACATAGCGAGTTTGGGCTGTATAAAGTAACACATAGTGGCTTAGTACAGGAAGACACATTAAAAATCAGCCATGCATTTAATTCTAGAGTAAAGCCTTAAGCCCTTTTCAAAATATTGATTTTGATTTATGGCAGCTATGGCTACATTACGGTGTTTTTCTTTTTTCCAGACCTCACTGCAGCAGTTCAAGGAGACTGAGTTCTCTGTTGTTCGGCAGCATGAAGAGTTTCTCTGGCTTCATGATAGATACGTAGAGAACCCAGAATATGCTGGAATTATTGTGAGTATTTCTGATGTACCCAGTCTTATGAGTCATATAAGTGTAATAAATAGAATTAGTTGAGATTTAGTGAAAACTCAACATATTTTATTTTCTCATTTCTTATAGAGATAACTTGTGCATGAGTTTTATCAGATTTTTATATGTAAGGGCAGGTTGAACTTAACGATAATTTAAGCATCCAAATAATCTGAACATATTGCAAGTATTCTTTAATGAAGTAATTTGTTATTAAGTTTTATCTTTGGAATGATAAGTTTTTACATTTTCTACAGATTCCGCCTGCCCCACCCCGTCCAGACTTTGATGCATCGCGGGAGAAGCTACAGAAGCTGGGAGAAGGGGAGGGTACAATGACAAAGGAGGAGTTCACCAAGATGAAACAGGAATTAGAGGCGTGAGTCTCTGTGGTTTAACTTAGTCCTTCTTATTTTTAAAAATTGATTGCAAAGATGAGTCATGTTATCCAGAAATAATTCTTCACAGAGCGCATTTCTATCTAGTTTGTTTTTAAAAGAGAAAAAGTCAAGGTTTGTGTCATTGCGCATGCAATATACATGTATAACCTGGACTGTTAAACATTAAAAATATTCAGATGAAAGTTGGTTACATGTTTTGCCAGAGACTTATATGTTTAGTAACTTAAAGGGCCACAACTCTGACCATATGTTTAGTAACTTTAAGGGCCACAACTCTGACCTTTTAACTTTGAGTTATGTTCCTTGTTTGACTGAATTAAACAACAGCAGATGAACATTGGCAACTGGTCAGCACTCCTTTGTCCCCTGTGGTTTGGGGGGGATTATTGGGGTTTACAATTATATTATGGAGCCACTGGACTATACATGGGTCTTGGCCCCAGTGAAAGTTATAGCTACCCCTTGTTCTTAAGTTTGCCAGTGTATAGCTCTGTCACACGGTACCCCCATTTAACATCCCTCCCAGAGGACTGTTAGTATTTTTGGTGGTGGGACACGAGATCAAACCTCTGACCCCTGGGTTGATGTAAAGTTTCTTACCACTAGAACAATAGACTATGGATCCCCCACAACACCTTATATATGATGACATAACATTTATGAAAGCTTCCATTTGACAACTTATTTGCTATCGCTTTTCTTTGGTTATATACAAATAATACATTTGCATGACATTCCAGAGAATACCTGGCTACATTCAAGAAGACTGTGGCTATGCATGAAGTGTTCCTCCAGAGGATAGCTGCCCATCCTGCTCTGAGAGGAGACGTCAACTTTGAGGTGTTTTTGAGCTATGATCAAGATGTAAGTTGTACAAGAATATAAACAAAATGTTTATAAATAAAATTAATGTTGATTTCTAAATTTGCAGGGGTTTAATAAAATTTTGGAATGAATATCCTGCTTGTATTTGGAGAAGATATTCTAGGTAGAAAGGCAGAAAGTTTAACCATCTGCATCGTGTATAGTTTATTTGTACCATGACTTGCTGAAAAAGGTATTATCATGAATGTTTTAAATTGTCATTATATGGGTTCATTTTACATAAATAGAAACAAATGAAATTAATAGTCCCATGACATTAACACGCATGCCATATTTCTTGAGACCTCCCCATGGGAATTTGTTCAGAAAAGCAGGCGATTGCAAAATTAGCCCAGGTAATTTTTACAGTATCTAAAACATACTACTAATCTAATCACCTAATCAAACATCTACTGATTTTTTTTAGCTCAATGCAAAGACCAGGTCAAAGAAGGAAAAGCTTGGTGGATTTTTCAAGAGCATCACAAAATCTGCCGATGAAGTGCTGTTATCCAGCCAAAAGGTAATCACACTTTAGATCCTGACGACGTTGAGATAACAGATTAACACTGTGTGGATATATGATAATCAATGGTGATGGCAGAGTGGTTAGTTTATCAGACTCTTGATTAGTGCCAGGTTTGATCCCTGCTCAGAAATTTGGTGACGTTCATTATTGGTTTTCATCTATTCATTTATTAAAAATGGTTCTTAATCACATGTATAGAGCAGATTTTAAAACTGTTTTTATGTTTGTCAATATAAAACTCTCTAGAGCTAATGTTTCATGTTCATCATTGAGTCGATTGTTTAGAACTTTGTTACAGTTAACAACATGGTTAACGACAGCTTTGTTAACTTTAAAAAGTGATTTTCTAATGATTTACTCATATATTAAAATAAAACAAGACCTGCTGAAACAATTGTCTATAAACTTGCTACAAATACTGCAGATTACAAGTGAATCCATTAAACTTCCAGAGCAGTAAAGATTTGAAAGTTAACAACAATGACATTAACAATGTTGTTATTCTGAGCAAAGTTTTGAACAATCGGACTAATGTGATGTTAGTAAATCTGACTTTACTTCCAATATTTCTTTGTTTCAGGATGTGGATGACTTTTTCGAGAATGAGAAAACATTCCTGGTGGCTTACCACAACAAGATCAAAGACTGCACTCAAAAGTCTGATAAGATGACGAAGGCTCATAAGAGTGAGACTCTTTACTTACACATACTGTTTCTGTGCGTAAACAAAGAGGAGTATTAAAACTGAATGAGGTTTCTGAGGGTCAGGATAAGAGCCGAATTCTGACTTCACAATCAGCACAAGTGATAAATGCATGTGACTTGACAGATATGCTTAAATACCAACAGTGTTTGTGAAAAGTCTTGTTCAAAATAGTTTCACATTATTTGTTGTTGTTTTCTTTTAAACAAACAAGACCAGAGGTGGTCATTGTGCTGGTGTTGTTCCTGTCATTGGTGTTGTTGGTATTATTGTGCATTCAAAAGGTGGATATTTTCTATACCTCAAAAACATAGAAGATATTACCTTTGAACTTTTAATAGTACACATGTAAATAATAATAGTGTAAAATCATATTTTACAGATGTTGCAGACAACTACATTCAGATTTCCTCAGGCTTTGTACAGCTGGCCACAATAGAAAACACAGAACTAGATAAGTAAGTGTTGCTGTCTTTTTTCACCTGATATTATGATATAGCTTGTCTGTTTGAAACAAGAAGAGGTATTGTCATAGCCTCAAAAAACACATTTACCAGCGACAATACAATCATGGTGTATCAAGGTATTTAGCTAAGGCTTTAATGAATGTTAAGATATGTCCTTAATCAACTGAAAAAAATCAACAGAAAAATATTAGAATCCTCTATAAAGGTGCCATTGTTTATTCTTCTATATGATATGAATGGGCCTGAATTAGGTATGAACTTTAATGCAAATTTAGGAAAATGCATATGCATTTTAAAAGCAAATTGATGAAATTGCATATGCTTTTTAAACAAGGTCAGCCATTTTCATAAGTCTCACTTTGTTGTATTTTCAGAGTATTTACAAAATTAGCAGAGGCATTAGAAAAAGCAAGGGTAAGTTGATAACATGTGTGTAAATTTGTCTATCAAAATATTCATTTTCAGTATATTAGAGATTATATTTTCACATACATAAAACATGTCCAGTAGTGTACAGAAAGGGAGTCATTTGAGTCATTGGATATAATTGAAAGCTTTTGGTTGATTTATGTACACGTTGTCTTTCAAGAAAAGTGTAATTCTGTTATAAACTCAAAAAACTCAAATTTGGCCTCCTGTTACAAAAGCAAGAGAATTATGTGGGGTCTGCAAGTTGAGTGGCATGTGTTAAAACTTAGCTATCTTAAAGAGTTATACCCTCTCTTTTAAACATTACACTCTTGACATTTAAATTTGACCTCCCATTACAGAAGCTAGAAGGCCGTGTTGCGTCAGACGAGGACCTCAAGCTGAGTGATACAGTACGGTACTACATGCGGGATTCGGAGGCGGCCAAGGACCTTCTGTACAGACGGACGCGCTCACTTGCCGACTATGAGAACGCAAACAAGAACCTGGAGAAGGCTAGAACAAAGAACAAAGATGTTCCTACAGTAAGTCTTAGTCTACTGATTGGGATAAATTGCTGATAAAGTTTGAAACTAATAATGATGGGAGACTTGATTTCATGTGGCTTTGATTTCTTTTTACAATTTATGTACAATATAGGCAGCTACTATTTTATATGAGTGATTATAAAAGTTTGAAAATATTTCAAACTAAAGAAAATAATTGTAATAAACCGGTACATGTGTGGTTTTTAAACTATTTATTTGATGGAGTTTATTCAGCATTCTGAATTAGTAAGAATAATCCTGTATACGATGTATATTATGTACATGTACATGCATGAATATTTTATCTTCACTAGGCTGAGAGTCAACAACAAAGTTGCTGTGAGAAGTTTGAGAAAATATCAGAAATGGCCAAGAAAGGTACATGTTATTTGTTTATATACCTTTTTTTAAAACTGGATGCATTCAAAAGTGTTTGAAGGGATCATAACACTAATTTGTTTTAAATTCATTAAAAAAAAAAATGAAGAACTTTTTACATTACCTATCAACCTCCTCTTTGTTGGTAATATGATGCATTTAGAATATTCATGACATTATGGGTCATTTTTTGTTTACTTTCAAATCTTAACTGCTCTGGAAGGTTCATGGATACACATGTGATCTGCAGTATTTCTACCAAAGTGGTTCAACTGTTCTTGTTTTCTTTTTAAATATATGAGTATATAATAAAATATTTCAACTCTACAAATTAACACATTAGGCCTAAAATGAAGTATGAAATGTTTTCCCTTTAAGGGCTGATCTGAATTTATTGGCCTGGCTTTAATAGTTTTATTGCTATTTTTTTTTGTACGACCCAGCTTGGAACAAAACTTATTGTTTCTGCAGCTTTCTAGCCATATTTTTTCTCCCAATTAAGTATTTTTTCCGATTTTATGTCTGTTATCTCATTAAAGTAATTATACAATTTTGTTACCCAGTTTTCAAAAACTACATTTCACAATTATTTCCATTAAACATGAACCAATACAGCCTAGATTACCAGTTTATTCCCTATTCTGAAAAGTAATATAAACAATGCTATTAAACGACCAACAAACCCACACTTGATCCATCCCATGCGAAAGCAGTGGGGTGTTAAATCATCTGTTGATGACCTAGCTCTGGTTCGGGGTGTCATACTTAATAGAGCAGCCACCAACTGCGATCTAATGAGATTAAGCCACTGGACTAGGAGATATTGCCTGGGTTGTGTGATATAATTTTAACATTGTGTGGTATAACTCTTAACATTATGCATAATTATTCTGTAATTATTTGGTATAACGTAATTAGCATTGGACTATAGTTTATGTGATACGATTTAAGATTTGTGATAAAATTCCAACATAAAGTTTTTTTCTCTTACAGAATTAACAGAGTTCAAACAGAGAAGGATAGCATACTTTAAGAAGAACTTCGTGGATTTAGTAGAATTAGAACTGAAACATGCAAAGGTTAGTTTTACTAGATACATTAATATTTATGGAAATTTAGACTATTTCGACTGCTAATTTTTATATGCCGTTGTGCTCTCTACTTTTTCAACAGCAGGTTTATAAGAGACGTTAAGAAATCAACCTAACAGTCGGTCTTCTGCAATCTTAATTGTCTGGAGCATAATTTGAAAACAAAATTTCATGCAATCATAGAACATAGAGTGCAGCGTACAAGAAAGGTTACTGTATTTAAGGCTTTTTACAGTGATACTTTTTCTTGTCCAGAGCATAACTTGAAAACGACCGGATTGAATCTAAATTAACTTCAAATAATGCATTAATCACAAAAAGTAGAAGTGCATAGAACAAGAACCATAACTCTATGTTAGCCAAATACAGATGTATTGCCCTTTGTTGAGATTTTTGTTGTCTTAAGAATAGAATGTATTAAAACAACATACAGTAGTAAAGTACAGAAGGAGGAAGTGCAGTGTACAATAACCAAAACTCTATTTTAGTCAATTACAGAGTTATTGCCCTTGTTATTTTGATCTTGTCGGCAGCATAACTTGAAAACTACCATGGAATTTATTAAAACTTCACACAATGGTTAAGCTCAAAGAGAAGAAGTGCATTTAACAAGAACCATAACTCTATTTTACCAAATTTTACTAAAATACAGAGTAATTGCCCTTTTTTATTTTTTTATTGTCCGGAGCATAACTTGAAACTGCTACATTGAATTTAATAAATCTTCATACAATGATAAAGTACAATCAGAGGAAGTGCATTGCGCATGAATTATAACTCTTTTTTAGATAATTATAGAGTTATTGCCCTTTTTTAATTTCCTTGTCCGCAGCATAAGTATTCTGGACAAAGTCTGGATGAAATCAAATTAAACTCTACTTAATGGTCAAGCACAATAAGATGAAATGCAGTGTACAATAATCATAACACTATCCACAACTATGTCAATTTTAGGTGGGATTTCTAAATATTTCACTGCCATTTCCTAAGGGGGCAGTGTTTGGGGATGTTAATCACAATCTGTGATAGCTGTAGTCTTATTTAATTTTTGAATCATCTTATCCTAGGCCCAGCAGCAGTTGTACAGCAGTTGCATAGCAGCTCTGAAGGAGGACATGGAATAGCCAGCCAGTTAGCTCACCTGCATCAACATTCTTCAAGAACATTGTCAACACACTCATCATTTACTGTAGAATGTTTCAATTTTGTGTGTGTTTTTGTTGAGTTTTTAGATTTAATCAGTGATATCTTCATAGATCGGTAAATTGATGTTTTGCTTAGTTTTAATATTGTGAGCTAACCTATTTCTAGAAACAATTGTGAATAATATGCCTTTGCAAAGTTAATCAATCTAAAGCAGATTAGATTACAGTTGAGAATATGTGGTTAATGAGATTTGTTTGTTAGCTGATATGTTTGTTGAGAAGAAACATGTTATTATTAATGATCACTCTATCACATTACTAAAGGTTATTTCTTGCAAAAAAGAAAAAAAGAAATTGAAATTGAATTGCAGTGCAACACTTGTGTGTGTAGTTTCATTAACATTATAACATCTTTCAATTGATTTGCATACGATTCATATGCTAAGCTTACAATGACGGTGAGGTTAGATTTTAAAATAAAGGAGAGTGATCAAATGAATAGCACTTTTGAGTTGTTTTTTAAGTGCAATATTTATAAATAGTGACATATATTGTTTTCTTTTTTGAAATACATTTCCATAAATAAACAAAGTGCTATGTTTGTTGTTTTTTTTAATTATTCTTTTCTTTGCATTCTACATGTTTGTTGTTTTTTTAATTATTCTTTTCTTTGCATTCTACTTCGATATTTAAACATCATACATCACTGTTCAGAATATTTTGGTACACTGTAAAAAATGAATAAGGGACCTTGTGAAAGGTATTTTTTAGAATGGGACCATCTTTTATATACCATCATAACCATGTATGTGTTTTTAAAATCACATCACAATTAATCATGCTTTGCATTTAATAAATAGTAGTTGAGTAATTCATAATGAGGCTGCATTTTCTTTACATACACTTGTATGAAATGTTAAATATTATCATTTTAACTCATTTTGTGATGGTATGGAATGTTAATAGATTTTAGAACACTATCAGTTTAAAATAGAAATAACCTTTAAGTTATATAAATGTTCAATTTGTAAGAAACTTATTATTTCAGTGTTCATCGAGATTTAAGTGTTCTATTTAAAACATTTGTTAAAATGTATTATTATATTTAAATCATTTTGTATGTATGTTTATTTTAATTCAAATATGAAAGCTGTGTCTCTGTAAGAAGGATCATTGTAATTTTGATTCATTATGCTTCTTAAGGACATGGCATAAGAAATATTTTATTGGTATATTTATATACATGTATTACTTTTCTGTGCAAAGTTAATAGGTACAGAAATTAATAAAAAAACTTTGTGATACAACTTGTGTGTGTCCTTCTTTCTGGAAGAAAACAACAACCTAAAAAGAAATGCTTTGGAAAAACAGCCTATGTATGGAAACAACAGCCGCAGTTTGTCACTTTTCGCTTACAGCAGTCTCAATTTCTCTATGTCACTACTCATTGACAGCAGATCGGTTTAATTGTCACAATTTATTGACAGCAGTCTCGGTTTAATTGTCACTATTCTTTGACAGCAGTCTTGGTTTAATTGTCACAATTTATTGACAGCAGTCTAGGTTAAATTGTCACTATTCTTTGACAGCAGTCTCGGTTTAATTGTGACTATTCATTGAGAGCAGTCTCGTTTTAATTGTCCCTATTCATTGACAGCAGTCTCGATTTAATTGTCACTATTTATTGACAGCAGTCTCAGTTTAATTGTCACTATTGATTGACAGCAGTCTAGATTTAATTGTCACCAGCTTTATTGACAGCAGCCTTGGTTTAATTCTCAATTGCTTCATTGACAGTAGGTTTGGATTAATTGTCACTTGCTTCATTGACAGCAGCCTTGGTTTAATTCTCAATTGCTTCATTGACAGTAGGCTTGGATTAATTGTCACCAGCTTCATTGACAGCAGCCTTGGTTTAATTCTCAATTGCCTCATTGACAGCAGTCTTGGTTTAATTGGCACTAGCTTCATTGACAACAGTCTTGGTTCAATTGTCACTAGCTTCATTGACAGCAGTCTCGATTTAATTGTCACCAGCTTTATTGACAGCAGTCTCAGTTTAATTGTCACTATTTATTGACAGCAGTCTCAATTTAATTGTCACAAGCTTCATTGACAGCAGTCTCAAATTAATTGTCATTTGCTTCATTGACAGCACTCTTGCTTTAATTGTCACTTGCTTCATTGACAGCAGTCTTGCTTTAATTCTCAATTGCTTCATTGATGGTAGTCTTGGTTTAATTGTCACTTGCTTCATTGACAGCAGTTTCAATTTAATTGTCACCAGCTTCATTGACAGCAGTCTTGGTTAAATTCTCAATTGCTTCATTGATAGTAGTCTTGGTTTAATTGTCACTTGCTTCATTGACAGCAGTCTCAATTTAATTGTCACTGGCTTCATTGACAGCAGTCTTGGTTTAATTCTCAATTGCTTCATTGATAGTAGTCTTGGTTTAATTGTCACAAGCTTCATTGACAGCAGTCTCAATTTAATTGTTACTCGCTTCATTAACAGCAGTCTTGGTTTAATTGTTGCTAGCTTCATTGACAGCAGTCTTGGTTTAATTGTCGCTAGCTTCATTGACAGCAGTCTTGGTTTAATTGTCGCTAGCTTCATTGACAGCAGTCTTGGTTTAATTGTTGCTAGCTTCATTGACAGCAGTCTTGGTTTAATTGTCGCTTGCTTCATTGACAGCAGTCTTGGTTCAATTGTCACTAGCTTCATTGACAGCAGTCTTGGTTTAATTGTCACTGGCTTCATTGACAGCAGTCTTGGTTCAATTGTCACTGGCTTCATTGACAGCAGTCTTGGTTCAATTGTCACTAGCTTCATTGACAGCAGTCTTGGTTTAATTGTCACTAGTTTCATTGGCAGCAGTCTTGGTTTAATGTCACTATTCATTGACAGCAGTCTCAATTTAATTGTCACTAGTTTCATTGGCAGCAGTCTTGGTTTAATTGTCACTATTCATTAACAGCAGTCTCAATTTAATTGTCACTGGCTTCATTGAAAGCAGTCTCAATTTAATTGTCACTAGCTTCATTGACAGCAGTCTTGGTTCAATTGTCACTAGCTTCATTGACAGCAGTCTTAGTTTAATTGTCACTATACATTGACAACAGTCTCAATTTAATTGTCACTGGCTTCATTGACAGCAGTCTCAATTTAATTGTACTGGCTTCATTGACAGCAGTCTCAATTTAATTGTCACTGGCTTCATTAACAGCAGTCTTGGTTTAATTGTTGCTATTGTTGACAATAGTCACGGTTAAATAGGCACTAGTAGAAATAGCAGTTCAAATACTGGCAATGCTCTTGTATAAATCCTTTGTATTTCGGCTTGTATGGACTGTAACATGGTCATACATTTTGGGTATAATAACTTCCATGAAAAACCTTGAGTTCAATTTTGGCTTGTCCAGTCTGTTACTTAGCCATGCGTTGGGGGTTTTAACATAGATTGGCACAACCATTCACAATGAGAAGACAGCGTGTTATGTGATATCTGTAGGTCAAAGGTCAAGGTCAATTTAAGGGTCAATGTTAATTTTTTTTGTATGTTTGCTTGTCATGTCAGAAAATTTGCCATACATTGGGAGGTATAAAAATCATTTGGTGCAAATGTTCATTTAAGAAGACAGTGAGCTAAGAGCATGACCAGTGTCTAGTTTTAAGGTCAAGGTCACACATTTGACAAAATTAATTTACATTGGTCTTTATGTGCTATTTCAAACATGTCCATGCATAAGGAGAGCTAAAAATAATTAAGCACAAATGCAACTTGATGATTCTACGTGTTGTATGAAGGACCTTGTCTGACAGAGCCATCCAGTTTCAACAAATTAAGAACAATACAAATGAAACAATACTATTTCCATATTCATGAATACTTCAACAACCTTTCTCAGAACTGTTGCATATTACTTTTGTTCAACAGCAGCAGACTTGACATTGTTTGAATTTTTACAGACAAAAGCTTTAGTTTGGTCATTATTAATTTTGAATATGACGTAAGAAATGGAAGAGTAGAGTTAGTGAAGTATAAATCCTTCAAAAAATAATAGAGAGGTATAGAAACACAATGTGTAGCTAGATGTACATGTAAAGTTTAAGTTATTTGCGAAAAGTCACTTAAAACTTCCACTTGTGTATGGGCCGATACTTTTGTCAATCATTGTCCACATGCTATCGTACATGTTTTTTAAAATGTACCATTACATAGTGCACAAAATAGCCAACATGTACACATACCCATACAAGTAATGTTTCACATACTCACTATTATTATAAATTAGACATCATTTTAGAATAATGCACACAGCTTGCATTTATGGTACATATGTAGATTGACCATGAATCATATGACTTAATCAGAATATGCACTTGATCAGGATATGACAATTTCGGGCTTTTAAGGAACAGGTTGAACTCAACATTGCAACATTTTGGTATGAAAACAATAGGGAACATCATTAGACATTGAAGGTAATCAGCTTTGTTATAGTCATCAATGTGTCGAAGGTCAGGGCTACTGTGGGTCTGTGTGCCAGAGGTCAGGGCTACTGTGGGTCTGTGGGTCAGAGGTCAGAGATACTGTGGGCCAGAGGCCATGGATACTGTGGGTCAGAGGCCAGGGAGACTGTTAAGTTAATGTGTCAGAGGTCAATGATACTGTTAACCAGTGTGTAAAAGGTCAAGGATAATGTTGGTCAGTATATCAGAGATTAAAAGTACTTTAGGTCAGTGTGTCATAGGTTAATGATACTGTAAGTCAGTGGATCCTTTAGGTCAGAGGTCAGGAAAATAATGTGCCAGTGGTCAAGATATTGTGAGTCAGTGGATCCTTTAGGTCATAAGTCAGGTATACATTGTGCCAGTGGTCAAGGATACTGTGAGTCAGAGGTCAGGTATACATTGTTCCAGTGGTCAAGGATACTGTGAGTCAGTGGATCCTATAGGTCAGAGGTCAAGAATACAGTGGGTCCTTGTGTCAGAGGTCAAGGATAAAGTGGGTTAGCGTGTTCAAGGATACTGTGGTACAGAAATCAAGGATACAGGGTGTCAGAGATCAAGGACACTGTACATGAGCTTCATGTCTTGGGAAAATGCATTGTCTTAATTGATAAACATAAACTATTTCTTGTCAAAACAATTCTTGATGATGCCATTTCAATAAATTTATTAAACAAGGGAACAACATATCACAGATTTTAGATGTTACATGTATTAACAAGTTTTAAAATGAAATAAATTACTTTTATAACCAAATAATAATAAACAAGAGGCCCAAAAGGGCCTATGCTCTACTGGCATGGCTTTTGTGGTCATATCAATCCAGAGCATGTATGTATGGGTAAAAGGCAACAGACATATAGTTTATGTTTTGTGTTTGGGTTACCTGAAAACGTAGCACGTTCAACATCTGAGCCCAGAAAGTATTGTAAGCAGATTAGTTGCATGAACTATTTTAATATGTGCCAAGTAAAAGTCATCTGACAAAAAAAAAATGCTTTCAAAACTGTACTCATAGTAAAAATTTCTGTAGTTTTAAAAGTTAAAAAAAGTTGGTCAAAAGGTCAAAGTCAAGGGCATCCTAGGACAACATTGATCAATTTGAACAAACATTCACAATCAATTGTGCTGAGATGGATGCACGAACACACAAAAAGATTTTCAAACCTTTCCAGATTTATGTTTACCAAACCTGTGAACCCTGGGTGTGGCCAGTAATGACACCAGGTGCATAACTTAAACATTCACAACCAATTTTGTTAAGATGAATGCGCAAACCACAGAACTTAAAGCTAAAAAATGGCCTTTGGGCTTTCAACAAGAACAAGGCAGAGTAATTCACAAAATCAACTGCAGAAGCAAAAAGCAAATTGTCTCTCAAAATCATAGACTTGCAAATTGTCTCCCTTAACTCTAGACTTGAATTTACATATATACATGTAAACTTGGCTAAAAATAGAATTCGCTCATGCAGACCTGGCTAAAAATAGAAAGCATTTCTTTAAAACTTTCATGGCCCATAATGTAGGCATTCATGGGCGGATCTTGCTGGTTTTCGAAAGGAACCGAGCTCTAATGGATATCTAGATACTGTACAAGTTTCATCAAGATACAATCAAAACTGAAGACTGTATCGTGTTCACAACCAATTGTATACACAATAGCATTTTTTTATACTATCAAGGGCCATAATCTAGGCATGCATGGGCGGATCTGGCTGGTTTTCAAAAGGAACCGAGCTCTAATGGATATCTAGATACTGTACAAGTTTCATCGAGACACAATCAAAACTGAAGACTGTATCGTGTTCACAAGCAATTGTTTACAGACGCACGAACGCACGACCGCACGGACGCACGGATGCACATACTACATACACATTACCATCGCATAAGCTCTTCTGGCCTTTGGCCAGTAGAGCTAAAAAAAACAACAAAAAAAACATTACACAATACACATTGAAAATAAACATGCTCAATACATATGAAAATTCAAATGCACACATATCCATTTGGGCAAAAATAATGAATTATCCGAATGATAAACATGAATAATCATAATGGTAAATAATAAAAACTTTGAATGCCACAATCATATGACACTGCACACAAAGCTGCAAATCTAAATGCAGATCAGTCCTATAACTTTATGATATTCCGGGTTTATTTCATACTACATTGACTTTGTAATGGTCTTGGTACGTTCGTTACCGCCATGGGCTATCTCTGTCACCTCCTCGGATATGACCACATTCCGCCCACTGCGTGCACTCTTAGACGTGGTGGGTCGGGACGGACTATGGGTGTCGGCCATCTCTAGCGGTGGCAGGCTGCGGGAGCTGCTTGCCCGACTTATGCTGCTCACCTGACTCAAAGGTCTTCTGCCTTCCCGGGAGTCTGAAATTCATTCATAGCAAACCATTACGTTCATTATAGAGAGTGGTGTTTATGTAAGAGTTTTTTTAATATACATTAACTTAGCAGGCACTTATGTACACAGATCTCAAATTATTTGAAAAGTTTTTAATTTTTCAACATAAACCTATACATGCATAGTAAATGTATGAAAACATTCAACAGATGCGAAACATATCTTATGATGCTTTTATGGAGTTTTCAATTGATAGCTAAACTTTATTCTGATTATTGGTAAGGAAATGTGAAGAAAATAAATAAAAATACAGCACCTGAAAAGAATACATTCATTATTCGAGAAATGGGAACATGCAGGTTCATAATAATTGTTTAAAACCATTCTGATTGGCCATACCTCCACCATAATTGATAGAAAACGACTAGAGTAAAGAAAAGAATAAATGTTTATGAAAAATGCTTTACAAATTAAAATGAAATTATGCTTATTAACAGTAATATCATATGTATATGAACATAATAAATTATTAATGACATATTGTGGAATACATGAATCAATGATTACTTAGATTTTAATGATTATTTATTAATCAATAATTAAGACTGAAAGAAACACCATTCTGCACTGTGCATACCACACTGATACACCCACAAATACGGTCATAGCTTATAAGTCACGTAACATGGGCTCACATCATGGTCACACTGCAAGATTTATAACGAAATATTAAATGTTCTATAATATTATTTTTCAACAACGCTCTTCTGTTCCGTGGTAATGGTAACATGTGCATACATTTTTTTTTTCGTTTTTGTTTGCATCATGACCAAAGAAAATTTTAGTTTTTGCACAATGTAGGTGACGCCAATGACCACACTAAGGCCATTGCTATACCTCAACTATGACATTTCTTCTAGCTAATAAACCTAATTATTTTAGCCCTCTATTATTTTAGCCCTCTATTATTTTAGCCCTCTATTATTTTACTACAATTTTATCAGTACTACCATCTTTCTAAATTCCAGAGGAGAACATTGTTAAAGATTAATACTAGTAATCTATTTAGAATGCAGTCGCAATCTTTTGTATGACAATTCTTGCAATGTGCCACATTAAACACTCTGGCCAATAACGATAAAATTCTGTAGCATGCAAAACCAATGGGAAATGAAAACCAAACTGGTAAATTGTGTAGACGTTACCTGAAACTCAGTGGTTTGGGTTTGGATTTTTTACCAGTAGTGCCTGTGAGTTAGTCAAATATACATGTAATGGGAGTGAGGATAACGTAACTTATAACATAGTAACATAATGAACATAATAAGAACAATGATAAAACTCAGGTTTAAATCAATTAAACAAAACTATATTCCATTTAGCTTTCCAGAAAAAGTGAGAACTTCTCCACCTTTTTCTTGGCAATTATTTCCTTCTTTTTGGTACACTCAAGCGGAAACAACAAAATGTCTTTTTCCTACTTTGAAAGTATCTGATACATTTGAATATACAATGCTAACTGCACTGTTGGGAATATTGCTTTTATTAGATACTTGAAGGAGTTCCTTTCAAATAAAATTTTCAAATAATCTTTGATTTAGAAACTAAAAAGAAGAAACAGAACAAGCAGAGATAGTATGAAAATTGATATGTGTTAATTGATCAGTAACCAATAGAACCATATTAGGATCTTTATTAAAAAGTTCTTTAAATAACTTTAAACTGATGAAAATCTACTTGTATGAGGTCCTATAATTATGAAAGATTCTAAGTGCTTCAGATAGTTCATACCATATCGCGAAGACAGAATAATTCCTTTAAGGGCAAATAGCATTGTTGATTTGTATATGTAAACTACCACATATTGATGGAATTTCACACAAAGAAACAAATCTATGTAAAGTTACTAAAATATAATTTTAATACAATATACATAGAACGTTATTTTGTAACACACTAGTATATCTATGTATCAGTATATAGTACTATATACAAATGATATGCATGTAGATATGATAATGTATAATATCCACTATTATCATCCTTTAAAAGTACCTTGTGTTATTCATACATAACATACTGAGTGCAAATTAATTCAGAGTATAACAAAACATCACCACTATCGTAATATAAAAGACCTTACGGCACATAAAAAAAAAGGTAATAAACAACTAGGTAAGTGCTCAGTATAAAACACGTGAATTTGGGTATGGGAACAAGACTTCTAGTCCTAATGTAGTTTACCTGGGGTTGCAGGGATAGGAGTCCGACATTGACTCAAATAGGAGTCTTTAAATAAATCAAAACTAGTTTACTAATGTATATACATGACGCAAGACTAGCAGTTTTCAAAACTACTTCATAACCTAGTAAGAAGATACAAAGTTGGATATATTGAAGACCATTGAAATACAAATAGGAGTTTTTTTTTGTTTTTATCAATGAATAAAATATCGACAAATATCATGAGTACATTATGGGAAGTGTACTTTCTGAACAATACATACATACTGTACTATAAATCATATTCATGCAAGATACATGCTATTAACTGGAAATATTTCCTCTTCTAAACATGATGCATTTAATTTTTATACTTATAAAAGTCTTCCTAAAATTAATATGCTAATAATGACTGACATTTTAAAAGGACTTTCATCTTCATAATATTGCATAAAATTTCAAATGATGTGCTTCAGACAACAAATTTCTTTGTTTCAAATTTCCAATCAAGTGCTATGAGACAATTTTTATCAGAAAAGCGTTCCTTAAACTAGTAAAGAGAGTACATTGTTACAGAAATGTCTCAAAACATAATATCACATAAATAAACTAAATATATACATATAAATGTATATATGAATATAAATTACCTGAGTATACATAAAAAAGATGAATGTGTACAGGGATCAAGCAAGAGAGCCACAGAGCAGTTAAATTTCCTTGAATTTCTTTCCGACAACAGAATTTAGTATTTCATTGAATATAATTAAAACTCGGACTCCATGATTTATTGTCATGTTTAGCTAAGCACATTTATAAAGTTTATAGTTTCTATTCAAATATTTTATGCATGTGTTATTAGCAATTTGCAAAAATGTGAAAGCTCATTCAGTAATGTGAAAGCTCATTCAGTAATGTGAAAGCTCATTCAATTTATATTAAACATAATCTTGCTATAAATTTTCAGAAGGGCAAAATATGAAAATCATTTGAGGTATTTTTCCGAGAAATAAAAAAATGTACATCCTAGACCACAAGTTTGTGTGACACAGCAATCTGGCTTGATTCCCAGCTATAAATAAACCCTGCAAGTCTTCACACTGTCCATACCTTTAGGCCTACGACTGGCAAGATTGTCCAGGAAGTCACTGAGGAACTGCAGCTCCACCTCAAGGCGGCCGGTAACCGCTGAGATCGTCTCCTCACGCTTCACCGTACGGTCCAGCAGCTCCCCCAGACCATCAACTACCAACTGGTCTCGCTCTGAGTACCGCTGTAAGATTCATCAAGTATATTGTTCACTTTTAATTTCAGATGTGCTCTACTTCTAAGTACTACTGTAAGATTGTTCAGGAACATCCAACTGATAAGGTTTAAGTTTTGGTGATACGTTATTATGCAAAACAGGTCAAATAAAGCTGTTTGAGTAAACCCTGTCTCAAAGGGAAACTACTCTTGCAATTTAATCAAACAGGTGCAAGTTGTCAACGAAATATTCAGTAGTTGACCAGTAAAAGGGTTATATCTTGGAAATAATAAATGGGTGGATAATTGAATAGATTTTCGCAAAAAGGACATATCAAATGTCAGGAGCACCCATCTACATTTTTTTGTAAAAGTCGTGATGACCTTTACCTATAACCCCAAAATCATTGGGGGTCATTTACTGACCATGACTTTTGTTTATACCTAGTAATATAAGCCATTCAAAATTTCTGATCAGAAACAAAAGCGTTACAACAAGGAAGCTAAGGCCGAACAAAGTAACACATTGTATCTCGCATGCTTTGAGGGCAACAAAAGACCTTAGATGAACAACAATTTGGTCACCAAAACACCTTTAGATACATTCATAGCATTTAACCAATAAGAGGGTATATTTAGGTTTCACAAACAAAACCATGTCGCCTTCAATCTCATCAATCCACACAAATCCTGTTGGTCTTGAAGGCATTGCCATAATGTTGATTGATTCATATATATGGTGAAAATGGCTTTATATTCTACAATTTTTTGTTTTCAAAAACACTTTCACCACTGACCTGCTGAAGCTCTGTATCTTCGTCCCAGCTCTGCCCCAGTATATCTGAAAAAGAATGAATCATATGATAGGAATTGGAGCTGAATTCAAACTAGTGTTTAACAACAGGAAAGGTTATTAGAAATTGGACCAGTGGTTTTTTATGTTCAATTCAAATTAGAGGAATCACCGAAGGTGATCAATATCCCCAATGTTGCTGACTTGCTGTGATGTGTGTAACCAAAAAAGCTTACCACGTATTTTCATTGTAAATTCAAATGAGGTAAATAACAAACATCTAAAGCAAGAGCACACTGCTAGATGTCAACACTTGTCTAGTTTTCTCAGTCAAACAAGGGACATTACTCTTTAATTACCTTAGCAAGAGTTATAGGTTTAAATATGCATGTGTGTATTGTCAATGGTATAATGTGTATAATGTTATCATATTTATGACCTAAACATTTTTTTGCATGCCACATCCAACACCTTGGCTATGACAATACTTGTTACTCCCTGAAAATAAGACAAGTATTGAATATTTTAATATGATTTAAAAAAGTGAAGTATAGTACCATACAATCTTATCTATGTAGACATGTATTTACCTTTAGTGTTAGCGAGCTCCAGAAGTAGTTTAACCTTCAGTTTCTCATTGTACTCCATCTGATAGTGGAGGTCATCTATTTCTTTGTTAAACGCCTTGATGCCCTGAAATTCAAAGGAATTTTTTTGTTTTGAAAAACCCCACAATGTGAAGAACAATGTGGGTAAATTGAGATGAAAGATAAATAATAAAATCCAGTTTATATTTACACTGATATGTTCCATTTATTGGAGCTCCTTTACATTATCATTATACATGAACTTCCCTCCTTGATGAACATTAGACTGAATATGTTAATAAAATAGAAAATTGAAGTACACTTAGACAAAAGAATACAAAGCAATTGTACAAAGTTAAATAGTTAGCTGGTTAGCACAGTGGTAAGTGCTCTCGTTTCTCATCAAGGAGTTCATGTTTCAATTGCCGGCCATGTCATATGTGTGTTTGGTTTTGGTCACCAAGCCAACCAGACATTCCAGAGACCACACTCTTGCCCCAATGTGAGAGACTTAGCATAAGTTAATATCCCTTTCTTCATAACCATTATAAAAATATAAACCTTAAACTAGATAGTTATGTTTTATATAATTGACAAAATATAAAGAAAATATAATTTCTATGATTATTGCCAGCTACTCACATCTTCTATTCTCTGGTTCTCATCTAGAATAGTTTTCACTTTACATCCGGTGCCGTAGATCTGAGACTCGATCTCCTTTGTCTCTTCTCCCTGGTGTTTCAGCTGGAAAATCACCTCGTGTCTCTTCTGCTTCAACTCTTTACGTAACTTCTCCTACATAGTGGAATGTAGGGACTTTATTTAATAATTCTTGTATAATGTTTAAACAATGTTTATTCACAAGCCCAATGCGCTACAACATCCCCATGTGACGCTATTGCTTCAACTTTTTACTTAACCTCACTTATAGTGATACAAGTCTATCCATATACACATCCTAAATATCTTAAAGCATCAAGGAACATCAGAAGTTATTATTATTCATGTATAAAAAGATTTTGCAGAATGCTTATATACAAGCTTCTGCTTTGACTGGTAACATCTCCTAAAGTGGTTCATGTCTATCGATATATAAGTAGTAAATACCTTAGTTAGATAGATTTATTCCAGTAAGGAAAACATGATACATGGTTAACTAAAACACCATGTGTAAAAAAACTAAACATTAATTACAACATGAACCCTAAAAAGAGCATCACATGAACACTAAACACCGAGGATAACACAAAAAGGAGTACTCTCTTATTTCCAATGTGGTCCTTTGCAAAAAGAGACAAAATTAATGATCAGCTGGATATACAATTATCTAGATATATATTAGCAATTTTGATAGATTAGAATATTATATTTATACAGTATCAGAAAACAAAATATCACATATTTGCTTGGAGATTATATCTCAGAATATCACATATGGTGCAAGTATAATAAGTAGTAAATCTTTATTTACAAATCTTAACACAAAAGAAAACAGCTTAGCTTTCAAAGATAAATGTTTGCTATTATAAACCTAAAATCTTCGAAAATAACCACATACACTATAGTAGTAACATATCACACTAAGGAATGACAATAAGATGGTAATACATAGCTACTCTGCGTTGTTTTATACCTGGGGATCGGCCATGCGTTCCTTCTTGTCCTTGGCTTGGCGGATCTTTTCTTCTAGCTGGTTCTTTTTACCCTTGAGCTCTACACAACATATACGCATACAATAATTGGATATTCACAATTAGTTGCATATACACGATTACCTTTGTGAAGAAATGGCAATTAGTTAAACAGTTTATCAGGGTTCTCACTTTACTCTGAAAAATGTTAATCTCAACTATGAATTTCAGAAAAAGTATTCGTCCATCATTCTAAAAGTATCAATGTAAAAGCAAAAGTGTAAGACCAGGAACTTCTGAGAATCCAAAGAGGTTGTATGAGTTAATGATGGTGTACTGGTTTTACTAAATGTCATAACGACCATTATGGAGTATACTTGTTCGATCAAAATGACATAAAAGATAAATACTTAAATGTGATAGTGATAAAAAGTAATATTTCCTTCACTTACCATGCTGTTAAACATTACAGTCATGTCAACATTCATAATATTGCCAAATGATTCATGAAAACAATACCAAGAACCAACATGAAAAAACAATCATTTTTAAATTAAGATTGCAAACTTATTAATCAGTTAAATAATGCTAAATATTCATAGCCTCATTTAGCTAAGCTAGTCTAGAATTACTACATGCTACTTAGAAAGAAACAGCAAAGAAGTCAAGTTTTATATGAAGTAGAAGTAAATTATATAACATTTATACATCCATTAAATATTAGTCTGATAGAAGAAAAGATTATTATGCTTGCATATTGTGATGTGTGCCACCAAATTTATCTTTATTATCCAGACACAGTATCATGCCGTTCCAAATGATTAAGGTACCCTACTTAAGTACATGTATGTGCAATATGAATCGCAGTTCATGTCAGGGGTCACCCATGGCATCAAAATTCAACATTGTAGTTAATGGAAGGTTTTGATAACAAGCCAATGTGGGGGTCACATACCCTAATGAGACTCATACATATAAACACAAACTCTTTAGCTGTAACATGTTAGCTTTTTCTGTTCTCAAACATACTACAATCTGAACATCTAGAAAATCTGGGAGTTCCCATAACAAAACTGTAAAAATCTGGGAGTTCCCATAACAAAACTGTAAAAATCTGGGAGTTCCCATAACAAAACTGTAAAAATCTGGGAGTTCCCATAACAAAACTGTAAAAAAATCTGGTGAAACTTCTAGAACACAGCAAACAAATCATACATAGATTGGTACTGATACCCCAGTCATTTCATTCCCATGAATATTACAGCGGCAGGCATTACAAGGAAAGTGTATAATGGTGCAGAAAAGACCATAGTGATTATGCTTGTAGACCCAACATCTTATTTGTCTTTATATTTTTGAGTTTCAAATATTTTTGTATAGCGGAGCAATAACAATGTTTATTGTCAAATATTTACTTTAATAAGTTTAAAATTTAATGAAAACTTCATCAATAGGGATCTTAAAATTAATGTTCGAGCACAAAATAACAAAATGTCCAAAAAGTCAGCAGGGTGTGTTTTGAATCAATCATTCATTTGCTTCACTATCAAGAAAATTAATTGATAAAAGTAAATTTTCTTGAAGTTACTGTACAATTTGAAAGTGAAAAGGCATAGTACTTCTCCTTGTTTCTCAGCCAGCTGTCTACAAGCAGAACCACTTTCAGATAGAGTGTACATGATGTGAGCAATAGACATGGGAAGTACAGTGTCAATGTGCAAATGGGCCGGCAGACTTTTCAATTCCAACACTCAATACTGACGGCCCTTTTTATTATCTATTTTTAAGCATTTGTATGAAGGTTACCGTAATAAAAAAAGTCCCTTAATGTACGATAAAAAGATCCTTTTATATTCTACAATTTTTTTTATCTTAGTATGGTATTTTTTTATATTCCTTTAATAGATACATTGTTCCGTATACTAATAGAATGGCAAACAAGTACTTTTGTAATAATTTATATTTTATGAATAATATATTTTAAAAGATTAAATACAGTTATCCTGCTTAAGAATGGGATAAATTCCAGACAACATTCAGTGACACTTAGATTTTCTGTTAGAAAACTATTCGTAATCATGATAGTATGAAAGAAGCTAGAATTGTAATTAAGCTGAAATAAAAGCTGCAAAATTATCCTTAACCTGTGCAAGTAATGAAAAGTCTGCCATGAATGTGCACAGAAGTGAAAGGAAACATTGTGCATGTGTGTGACACAGCACCCTTGATTACACCCAGGTGCAAAAGGTGTGCATGTCACGCCCTAACACACCCAGGTGCAGACAGGTGCCTACATTGTGTGCCTCACACAGTGAATGACGGGCACCACATACCAACTATGTCCTTTTTTTGTTTCTCATAAGCATCAGTTCTCTCCTCAAAAGCCTTCTCCAGGGCAGCAAAGCCAGGCCCCATGTCCTCAACCTTCTGCTTCTTCTCCGCGATCTGGAACTCCATGTCATTGATCTCACGCTGAAAATAATAAAACAGAAATATATATATAATTGATACAAATTTGTAAATATGGGTGTCGAAAATTAAATCAGTCAAACCATGTAGTGAAGGACTGCTGGTACTTCGGTAAATGGTCTTCCTCCAGTATGGTTTCAATTTAATCATTATCACATCAATCACACTTGATACCTCCTTTCTACCTCATGATGATTAAATACCTCCATGTTGTCAACATTGTATTAGAGGACTACTTCTGCTTAGTAAAGGACTGCTGTTCCACCTCCAAAATGGCTTCAATACCTCAGATCTCAAGTCATACTTAATGCCTCATTTCTACCTCAGATGTTTAGGACCTACCTCCATTTTGTCAACCTCATTCTGCCTCTTGGTAAAGGTCTGCTGGTATTTTTGCTGTTCCTCCTCCAGTATGGTTTCAAGATCTTGAATCTCTTTATCATCATCTCGTAGATCACGCTGGAGCTGAGCTCCCTACAGGAGAAATGCCGGCTCATGGGTTAAAAAAAGGATATGAATGACAATTATGAATATAGTTCAGAGTGAAAAAGAAATTTTAAGTATATTATGGCTATTATGTGACATAGGATTTATCAGGTGATTTTGAAAACTTATACACTGCTCTGGAACCTGAAACAGTGACTCAATATTGCAGTAAATACAAAAACTGTCATAACAAAGCTTATGTTCTATCATTTTACCCATCACCAGAAAATTAAACGTAAAAACAACAGTTCCTCAGCAGACAACTAATTCTCAACCTGTAACAAAACCACATTAGGTCCTCTCTGGTTAGACTTTTGCAAACTTCAAAACTACAGATTATGAGCAGAACGATGTTTTTTTCTGACAACTCCACTGAAGCGACATGTACACCACATTTTCTGTCCTTACCAATTCTTCATCTTCTGAAGTCCAATCACTGGAATCCTATCAATTACAGTACATCATGCTTAATTCATTTTCAGTTTTTGAAACCCTGATACATTACATATTGATCTTTATGACAAAAAAAAACAACTCTAAATTATTGACATATATACATCATTTTTTACTTTTGATTTTCTACTGTTTATTTTACATGTCTCTGATTTTTAGTGTTTCACATCATCTTCAGTTTTTTAAATTCATGTATTTTACCTTAATGTTCTATATTTCTATGGATTGCAATTACTGGTAATATAATGTTTGAATATCATTATGGCAGCAGCAGTATTATGTTAAAACTCACTGCCTGGTTTAGGAAAAGCTGCGAAACCTTATATCATACATTATCATAAGCTGAATGCTGATTTATGAGAAATACATATCGACAGAATGACATATACTGGAACAAAAGAACAACGACTCAGTATGAGACAGACAACAGTTATAGACAAGAATGAGAATGGATGTATTTTTGCCATTCAACAATCAGCTTCACCCACCACTGTGGTTACATCTTGTATCTCCTCATCTGATTTGTCCTGTAATCATAATACAGCTCAATACAACAGGACAGGGCAGGGGGCATATATAGTGATTAAAATTTGTATAAGCCCAAAGAAGACAAGTATTGTAGAAAAATATCTGAGTTTCATTTTATGCTTTTAAATACAGTGGACACATATCCATTTTGCCTTTGTCAAGAAAATCAGACATTGATGGTTGCATTGCCCCATCACTGTTCATGAAAGGTAGGACATGCCCCACCACTGTTCACCATGGGTAGGACATGCCCCACCACTCTTCACCATGGGTAGGACATGCCCCATGACTGTTCACAATGGGTAGGACATGCCCCAACACTGTTCACAATGGGTAGGACATTCCTTACCACTGTTCACAATTGGTCCCACTGTTCACAATGGGTAGGACATGCCCCACCACCGTTCACAATTGGTAGGACATGCCTCACCACTGTTCACCATTGGTACCACTGTTCACAATGGGTAGGACATGCCCCATCACTGTTCACCATTGGTACCACTCTTCACAATTGGTATGACATGCGTCACCACTGTTCACAATTGGTACCACTGTTCATAATGGGTAGGACATGCCCCATCACTGTTCCCCATTGGTACCACTGTTCACAATGGGTAGGACATGCCCCATCACTGTTCACCATTGGTACCACTGTTCACAATGGGTAGGACATGCCCCATCACTGTTCACCATTGGTACCACTGTTCATAATGGGTAGGACATGCCCCATCACTGTTCCCCATTGGTACCACTGTTCACAATGGGTAGGACATGCCCCATCACTGTTCCCCATTGGTACCACTGTTCACAATGGGTAGGACATGCCCCATCACTGTTCACCATTGGTACCACTGTTCATAATGGGTAGGACATGCCCCATCACTGTTCCCCATTGGTACCACTGTTCATAATGGGTAGGACATGCCCCATCACTGTTCCCCATTGGTACCACTGTTCACAATGGGTAGGACATGCCCCATCACTGTTCACCATTGGTACCACTGTTCACCATTGGTACCACTGTTCACAATGGGTTAGGACATGCCCCATCACTGTTCACCATTGGTAGGACATGCCTCACCACTGTTCACCATTGGTAGGACATGCCTCACCACTGTTCACAATTGGTAGGACATGCCTCACCACTGTTCACAATTGGTAGGACATGCCTCACCACTGTTCACAATTGGTAGGACATGCCCCATCACTGTTCACCATTGGTACCACTGTTCACCATTGGTACCACTGTTCACAATTGGTAGGACATGCCTCAGCACTGTTCACAATTGGTAGGACATCCCTCACCACTGTTCCCCATTGGTACCACTGTTCACAATTGGTAGGACATGCCCAAGCACTGTTCACCATTGGTACCACTGTTCACAATTGGTAGGACATGCCTCACCACTGTTCACAATTGGTAGGACATGCCCCAGCACTGTTCACCATTGGTACCACTGTTCACAATTGGTAGGACATGCCCCAGCACTGTTCACCATTGGTACCACTGTTCACAATTGGTAGGACATGCCCCAGCACTGTTCCCCATTGGTACCACTGTTCACAATTGGTAGGACATGCCCCAGCACTGTTCACCATTGGTACCACTGTTCACAATTGGTAGGACATGCCCCATCACTGTTCCCCATTGGTACCACTGTTCACAATTGGTAGGACATGCCCCAGCACTGTTCACCATTGGTACCACTGTTCACCATTGGTAGGACATGCCCCTCCAGAATTGCTCTGTCCCTCTTCATTGTTTCAATTGGTATTATTTTGCAGACCAAAAATTCATAATGATTATCATAAAAAATAAAATTTAATTACACTCACTTTCAACTATGAATTAATCACTGCACAAACACTACGTATGTAATTATAAATTTAATGTCTTTCACAGTTACCAAACGTGTTAATAGTACAAAATAATTAATCATGAATACCAAAATTAAAAATACTCCTTTTATTACTACGTTCATATCACATTCCCAAATTATTTGCACATCATATCATTTCTACAATATTCACAAACATGTTTAACATTAAACTACACATGCTCTTCATACCTCCTCCTCCAATTCATGAAGAGTGCCCATCTAACAGAATAAAACACAATAATAACACAATTTTACTATAAAGGAGCATTTCGTTTTGTAAGTCTAATATCCGAGGTCATAAATTCCCTCAATCCTTTCCCTCCCTAAACCTTGTTTTTGAGGGAAACATCTAACATTCAATTAAAGGAAAATGTTAACATGAATATAGTTCAGCTACCAAATTTATATACTTTTAAACCACCCATTTTTCATTCAGCTACATATGTATCTTACTAAAGAGACAAACATGTTTCTTCATTTACCGGTAATAGGTCATTAACCTAACCAGTTCCATCTATCAATATACCTTCTCTTTCACATTTATCTTGTTGGAGATGAGTTACGCTGGCAAATCAACCAGTTCCTCAACCAATATACCATCACTTCTGGATTCATCTACTGTGAGACTACCAGTTACCCCACTATTAAAACACTTTTTCCCAGTTCACATACTTCACTAGAGATTAGTATATGGTCCTTCATGTCCAGTGAGATAATGTTAACACCTTAAGTTTACCCACTAATAAACCATCCTTTCCCAGTTCAGCCATAAATAAAGCACCCCTTCCCAGTTTAGCCAATACTAAACTATCCCTTCCCAGGTTAACCACTTATAAACTCTCTCTTTCCAGTTCAGCCATTAATAAACCCCCCTTCCCAATTCAGCCACTGCCTTGTTGGTGTGCGAAATGTGGTCCTGCTTGCTCTGAGTGATGATGTTTACCTCCAAGGTTCATCTGCTCACAAACCACCTCTGCCAAGTTCACCTATCTTGTTGAAGAGTGATATGCAGTCCTACTTGTAAAAGGCAATTTCATTATCTGAGTTCATAAATATATATACCACCCCTCCCCAGTTCACATACCTCGTTGGAGAGTGATATGTGATCCTGCTTGCCCTGTGTGATCGTGGTGTTCATCTCCTGCATGAACCGTTGGTTGTCCAGCTTGAAGTCCTCCAGCTCCTTTGAGGTAGAGTTCTTCCTGTCCTGAACCTCAAGTCTAAGATAAGATATATAAACATAAGCTTTTAAAACTTAAGCAACACTAAAAAGAAGTTCAAAGCAACAAAATCAGATACCAGTATTATTTACATCTACTGATTATTAAGCCAAATTCAAAACACTCAAAAAGACTGAACCATATGCAAAAAAAAAATGATCTGTAAGGCTTTATTCTAAAATAAATTCTTGTTAAGTATTTGCTAGGCTTTGAGCCTTGTGCCTTAGAACAAGCTCAAATTAACATTTCTCTACAATACCATAGCTTTTTCCATTTTGAAATACAATCTCAATACATATTTGTACAAACCTTTCCTTCCTCTCAAAGGCCAGCTGTGCTCTGTAGTCCTCTATCTGCTTCTGTAGCTGGGCCATCACAGCCCTAAATACATAGGGAAGTATTAAACAATTAAGTTTATACTAGTTTATTTAAGCTCTGTTGTGAAGGCAGCTTTAAGCTGTTATATTACTTTTAAGTGTGTTTCTCCTGGGTAGAAACTTTTACTGGTGTGTTTTTAACTTGCCCCAGTCGAGGCTTGAAGCCACAACCTTTACCACTAAGACCACTCTTACAGAATTAGCTCTATATCTTGGTGGATAAATGTGCATAGTGGAGACTGATCATATCAATTTAGGAATATTAACATTCTATACAGTCTTGCAAACACTTTATGATTATTATGTATGACATGGCATATGCTAGTATATGCACATTTATCAAGGAAACACAATGATTGCTTTATAAAACAAAGACTTAAACATTTTTGATAATGATAATACATAGATTTTTGTTTGAGCAAACTTTTGTGGTTATACATAAAGACACCAAGTCACATTCATTGTTAGGCTCCCAAGTTCTCACCCATGTTTATTTTAAGTCTGACTAGAACTGTACATCATCAGACAAACATATATTCACTACATCATTCCAGATACCTCTTAGTAAACCAACAATTTTTATTACAGGTACATGTGTATCCTAAACATGTAATTGTCATAACATTGGTATGAACATGGAGTTAGTGCTAACTTCCTGAAATGAAGGATTAATCCATGTAACTGAATATGAGTATATAGACAGGTACCATTTCCCAAAACACACATGCATGTTTATGAAAGTACAACATTCAGACATTCAGCATCATCTGTGAACCTCTGATCTAAGCAAAAACAAAGTTAGGATGTTAAAGGGCCTCTCTCACATGTTGTAAGTTCAAACTTTAAACATTTTTATTTTTTGTCTTTAGTTTACAAACTGCTTACATTACAATGGTAAGTAATCATAATAAAAGGTCTTCGGGTTCTTAAAAATTTGAGAAAATTTCAGAAATACTTGGCGAAAAATACAGGGACACTATTAACAGTTGGATATTCAAAGGTCGTTTGTATGAAATTCTGTCAAATACGTATCTTTCAGTTCCTGTTTGATGTTGTTCCAATATTTTCCATTTGGTTATTATAGTCAATATAAAATTAATTTATTTAAACATATAATGATAAGCATATAACATGTGAGAGAGTGTCTTTAAGGACAATGACAGTGTGAGGACATGAAGACACACAGTGCCTCACGCTCTCTCTTCCTCATCGAGACTTTCCAGCATCGCCTTCTGTTCCTCGGTGAGTCCAGGAGGGGTAGGGGTGCGAATGTTATGGCGGTGTTCTAGTTCAGTCTCCAGGGCTCTATATGAGGACGGGTGGGGGTGAGAGGTGAACTTGGCCCATATTCACAAAGCAATTTAGTCAAATATGTGGAAAATTTCAACTTGTTAATTTCCAAACAAGGAATAAATTGATTTCTTTCTTTTACAATCAAAGTTGAGTGACATGACATGACCAACCAGACGAAGATTTACTTATATTTTTTAATTTTTGTTTAATAACAATTTATAGGATCCAACACTAAGGGGTAACTTGATGTATACGAGCCAAGAGGTAGTGATCGAAAAATATGATGTGTGCAATTGATTGAGGTTGGTTAAAGTGGTTATGAGATTATAAGATTGCATGAAAAACTACATAATAGAATAAGTTTCCTTTAGGCATCTGCAAAAGTATCATTGCCTTCAAGTATCTGTGCAGGTATGAACTCAGTTATTGTTATTTAGTGGTTTTATAACTGTTTCATTAGAATATAGAACATATTTTCATCAGAAACAGTGGTTTTGTTGTTGTATGTGTTCATACGTAAAGAACAAGTATAGTAACAAAAAGATTTCTTTCAAATCTCTGCATCAAAATTCTCATAATCTGTAAATTTCTAAAACTGATAATTATTCTTGAAATAATATCATTGTCTTTAAGCTCACAACCTGTCTCATATGTTTCATTTAAAACTTTTTAAATATCTTTTTTGCTTACAAACAATTATCTGAGGAAATTATATTAAGCTAACAAGCTAACAGCTGATTTCATACTTGTGCGTTTCTCCGATGAGTTCTATCTCCTCCGTCATCTTGGTGTTCTGACCCTGCAGGTCCCCGACCTCCTCGGCCTTTGAAGACAGGTTACGCTTCTCATTCTGTAGCCTATAAGGGGAAATACAGAGATTTAGTGACTGCAACCACTACACAATTTCCATCAGGATGGTGGGGGATAGTAAGTGTTGTGTACCATGATGCTGTCAATAAAACATGTTTTTTTAACCTTACTGTGCAATAAGAAGCATGCCTAGATTGAAATAATATTATAAATTATCTGTACAATACTTATTGCATGGTAGCATCTGATATGAGAATAAATGCATAACCAAAAAACACAGAAAACAATCTCCAATATTGTACACTTCCCTCCTTTGCATAATTATGTATAACTGAAATATGTTATTACTTATACTTAGTACATTCTAAGGATAAAAAAAGAACTATTCACATCATGCCTATCATATTTCGATACGTAGAGACAATGAGAGATAATTGATGATCTAGTTTCATATATGGGTTAAACATGTTAATATGCATGCTTAAATATGTGGATGAAATCTTAGTATGTGATGCATGTGTGTTGGACTGGGAGTCTTTCATGGGGAATCCTAAGAATGGTTAACTTAAGAAGACAGATCTGCATGGTACAAAAACGGTTCCTTGGATTATTGATGAAATGCCCCCTGAGTATTTGAAATAACTAAAATGATAATTGATTTCATAAACTTTGATACACAAATAGTTTTTCTAACACAAAGATAACTATATAAAATACATGACATCCTTACTTGGCATTAAGCTCGGAGACTCTCTCAGCATCCTCCTCCCGAATCTGCAGTAACTCCTCCACCTCTGAAAATAAAATGGTTAATTATAGAACATGTCTACTTTACATATAAATTGAATAGATCATAGAAGGCTACTAAATGCTAATAACATACATGTGGACTACATTTTGAGCGTTACATTATTAAGGTATGTACAGATTTTACAAATATAAAGCGACTTGTTAATATCAAGGCACATGTTAACTTGTCATACAAGTCACAAAGGCTTGGCTAGGTTAGTGCAATTTAAATTGAAATGTATCATATATCTGCACATGGTCACAGCATTTATCTCTACAAGAACAAGGAAAGCGTATTGTGCGTTTCTGTGACAACAACAAGTGATATGCAAACGACAACATTCGATGTTCAACTGCATGTTTACTTGTATGGTGGGTAACCACTAGCCACACATCCTCGTACAAGTACATGAAGTGTTTCCTAACCTCAGTAATAACACTGTTCCAATATGACTATGATACATTGTAATGACAATTCAATTCAGGGTTACAGGGCAGTAATTTTGATAGTTAGATATAGAAACATGTACGACGGTAGTTCATGGAAATTGGTTCAATCTGACATCTTGGATTCAAACTTCATTGGTTGGATATTTATGATGACAATGTAACTACGTGCCAATTCATCAGAACTTTGTTCAAGTACAAAATTTTATTATTTCTTTTCATTAAATGCAAATAACTTTGCTAACATATTTTTGTTAACTTTCAAATCTTTACGGCTTTTGCCTAAAAATTCATGATAATAGGATATTAATAATAGGATATTAATAATAGGATATTCATAATAGGATATTCAGATATACTTCGGATTTTCAGTATTTTTAAGTTTAGAGAAATCTCTTTCAACTGTACTTATTTTATTTAAATATAAACATATCATAGAATATTTCACCTTTAAAGGTTAAGAAAGAAGTCAACAATTGAATCAATTCATATTAAAACCTTCTTCACAGAATCTGTGGGGGCCATAATGGAGTTGTTCGTGTTTTAAAAAAAATAAACTTAAGAAAAATGCTTGCTATTAAAATCATTCAGTTTTTTTATCTGTTGTTTATACCCATGCACAAAACTCATTTCAAAACACAAGAAATAAGTGCTACTGAAAACAGAAATGGCAGTGTACAGATGATCAAAAAGCATTTTTAAATTGAATATGCCTGAGAATCGAGACAAAAGTATGCATTGCATGGTGAAAATTTTGTCCTGCAAACCAAAATCAGTGTTAAATAAAAGCGCAGAGAATAAAATGCACAAATGCGTACTAGCACGTATCTTCTCAACAGTTATAGGAAAGTCAATGCCTGAAATACAATAACAGCCTTCATACAATACCCTGATATACATGAAGGTCTAAATATAGTCTCATATAAATATCAATTCTACAATACAAAACTGGTAACTATCATGTGTTTCTGGTCAGGATAGGAAAATCTGACCAAGGGGCAAGTGTGGAAGTTTGTAACAAGGCTTGAAGTTATTACTAATATGGTGTTAAGTGTTGTATCATCTATGCTTCATAAGCATATATATAATGTTTCAGTAAGGTGTCATGTCTAATTTTCTATTATGTAACACATACTAATGTTTAGAAAATATAAATATATATTATGCCTACTTATTTATGTGTATGTTCAGTATGTATAATGTTTACAATGCCTCAATTTGTATATGGTATATGTTAACATGCTCATTTTGTCATGTATTTGTGACATAAGTTTTATTAGATGATTAAAAACAAATGATGAAAATTCCTGCACTTATTTTACTTTCACAATTAGAAAGTCTTGTACACAAGAGCGATGGTGCTACGTGAACAACAGATATATTTATCATTGTAAAATCGCCAATGAATGAGAATGAGTAAGCACTGCTTGTTCAAATACACATGGTTTACACCACCCAAGGTATTATATATTAGATTTTTTGTTAAAAACGTTTTAAAATATAGGCCCCAATTTCTCGAAACTTCTTAAGCTTAACAGGCTTAAGTCGCTTATTTCAATTAGCCAAAATACATACTGAAAATGGATTTTGATAAATGAAAAATGGTTTATTCTTATAATACAGATTATTCCTACATAATTTTTAAAAATTCTTGAAGAAGTAAATATAACACAATTTAAAGAACAACAAAAATAGTGAGATTAGCTTAATCCTGTTATAAGGGACTTAAGAAGTTTCGAGAAATCGGGACCAGTTGAATGAACTGGCTTAAAATACACAACTGTTATATAATTTTAATGGGATATTTAAGTCACTATTAATTTAAACAAGAGGCCCAAAAGGGCCTATGCTCTACTGGCATGGCTCTTGTGGTCATTTTCAATCCAGAGCATGTACGTTTGAGTAATAGGCAACAAATAATAGTTCACTTTTAGTGTTTGGGTTAGCTGAAAACGCTGCACGTTCAACATGAGGACAGGAAGTGTTGTAAGCAGATTAGTTGCATGAACAATTTTAATATGTGCCAAGTAAAGGTAATCTGAGGGTAAAATATATTTGCTTTCAAAACTGTACTCATCGTCAAAATTTCATTTCTGTAGCTTTAAAAATAAAAAGTCGGTCAAAGGTCAAAGTCAAGGACATCTGAGGACAACATTAATGCTTGTTTGCAAAACTGTTCACATGGTCAAAATTTCATTACTGTAGCTTTAAAAATTAATAAGTAAGTCAAAAGGGGTGGGGCCAGCTTTTGCCCAAGGGGCATTATTTCAAATGTTTTCAATTGCATCATATGATGCTCCACAACAAATATCAAGGTATGGGCCTTGTGGTTTGAAATAAGAAGATTTTGAAAATATTTCTTAAATAATTCTCTAGGAAAATAGTGACACCCAGGGCAGTGCCAGTTTTGACCCAAGGGGCATAATTTGAACAACCATGGTAGTGGACCACTAAATAAAGCCTTGTTCAAAATAGCAAGGATTTGCATAGTGGTTTCAGACAAAATGGTTTTTAACATTTACCAATTTAGGGGGGGGGGGGAGTCCGTCCCTTACGAACTTACAAAGAAAAGAGAACTCTTCCCTGGGCCTCTGCCAACGTCGCTGAGATCGTTTGTATTTGCCACACTAGTCATTTGCGGGACAATCTCCGTGGGGGGGGGGGGGGGAGCAGTAATGACCCCAGGGGCATAATTTGAACAAACCTTCACAAGCGATTGTGACTTTACATAAAAAATAGACTTCGCTCATGTAGACTTGGCTAAAAATAGACTTAGCTTAAAATAGCATTTTTTATACTTTCAAGACCCATAATCCAGGCATGCATGGGCAGATCTGGCTGATTTTCAAAAGGAACAGAGTTCTAATGGATATCTAAATACTGTACAAGTTTCATCGAGATACAATCAAAACTGAAGACTGTATCGTGTTCACAAGCAATTGTTTACAGACAAACTGATTTTTTAATACTTTCAAGGCCCATAATCTAGGCATGCATGATCGGAACTGGCTGGTTTTCGAAAGGAACCGAGCTCTAAAGGATATCTAAATACTGTACAAGTTTCATCGAGATACAATCAAAAATGAAGACTGTATCGTGTTCACAAGCTAGTGTTTACACAATAGCATTTTTTTATACTACTAAGGGCCATAATCTAGGCATGCATGGGCGGATCTGGCTGGTTTTCGAAAGGAACCAAGCTCTAATGGATATCTAGACACTGTACAAGTTTCATCGAGATACAATCAAAACTGAAGACTGTATCGTGTTCACAAGCAATTGTTTACAGACGCACGGATGCACATACTACGTACACATTACCATTGCATAAGCTCTTCTGGCCTTTGGCCAGTAGAGCTAAAAAGCTATACCAAAATAACCCATAAAATGCCCATTTTTACAGCCTGAAGCAGTACAAGTGCTTCTTACCGTATTATCATTTTATAAATTACACTTAATGAGATAAGTTCAAAATTTCATCTTAATGTGAATAATGCGTTAGGTTTCTACTGACCATATGAGAGTTCTGTACGATCTGTGTCGAGCTCATCAAAGCGCAGTGTCTGGTTTTGGATCTCTTCATCAAGCTGAAATGGGGTGCCAAGTGTAATATAAGGCAGGCTTATCTGTATTACTTTGACAAAACTACACATAAGAAAGTCTTCAAAAACCAAAACCAAAAAAAAACATTTATTTTTTTCATGACAATGTAATTATAAGACAAAAATCTGTAACTGTGCGATGTAATATTTTTTTTTTTAAATAATTTTTTTTTTCAATGGCCTATCTTAAAATTCATGGCATTCACCTTAATAATATCCAAGTAAAAAATAATTAAATACTGAGTTATATCAGTTATCTGTAAAACATTTTTCTCTTTATCAAGAGCATTTAGGAACCTCATGTCAACACTGCGTCTGCTATTTTTTCAGCCAATCATGGAAAATTCACCAGAGTTTAGGACCTGCCACACATGTTTGTATGGTAACAAGTAAACTAGATTATATATGATTATCTTGAGTGTTTTTGAAGTTTTTCAACATAATTAATTGGCAGAAATGACAGTTATTAAAAGCCTAAGTCATGGGCCATGCTCCACATATGTATATTGTTTCTGGTAACATGTTTACTAAGTTTTTGTGAATAATTGAATGTTTTAAAAAGGAAACAAAGAAAAGCAAACTTGTTGATGCAATGACAACCAATGCTATCATCTCAGCACAATAACAAAATCTTTCTTCAAGGACAGATAAGGTCAACAGAGACAGGTACAAGAAAGTGTAACCAAATACCCTTTTTATCCTGTTTGTCAAGTTGTTCTCTTTTTCGATGAAATCTTTGGAGAGTTTCATTTCTTCAGCAATGATGGCATTTCTGCAAATAAACATGATTATAAATTGAACAATGCATATAACCAATAATAATGCTACAGTAAAACTGGGATCGATCGAGGATGCAAGGGTTCAAGCTAAGACCTCAAAGGAACCGATGTTTCGAACGACCCAAGTTTCCATTTCCCAGTCTGTTAAGAACTGTCTTTCAGAGTTATTTTCAAGTTTTAAGTCGTCACACCGACAGTTTACTCGAGGATGCAAGGGTTCAAGCTAAGACCTCAAAGGAACCGATGTTTCAAACGACCCAAGTTTCCATTTCCCAGTCTGTTAAGAACTGTCTTTCCGAGTTGTTTTCAAGTTTGAAGTCCTCAAACCGACAGTTTACTTCGAAGCCAATTATGTATAGCGTTATAGATATCGTTCAAAGGCTGTCATATATGAAATGTAAAAATGTAAAAGAAAAACCAATAATTACTAATTGGTAATGTTTATTTTTACAAAAAGCACATTTTCTAAATGAGCAACATTGACAGTGTGTATCATCATCATAATTAACGTCTCAAATGACCTTCTAAACTGATAGCGGTCTTGCGTAAACAGTGATAAACAGTGTTTTACACGTTATCAAATTTCCTTAAAACTTGCAAAAAATTTACACTCAGCCATTATTTGTTTATTTTGCAATACACAATCGAGAAAAAGTGTGAAATTATGACCTCGAGGGAGTCAAAAGGTTTTGTGCATGATTTGTGTATTTGAGACCGGCTATTGTACTCAAATCCGTGACTTATTTAGGTTTCAATGCAGCGTCTGTATATTTTATACGAAAATAGAAGGAAAAATGTTCAGGACAAAGCTTAGACCTCGAGGGACAGCCGGTTCTCGAACCACTGGAGTTTTACTGTATATCAACAAAACTCAGAAATCTTTATGCTTGTTTCTGTTTCAAATGAACTATAGCAACAAGCCAAGAAATAATGAATCCAGTTAACTAAAAACAGGGGTGGTTTTCAATAAGCTACTTAAGAATCAGTCTTATGGTCTGATGCACAACTAATCCAAGTGTGGGATAAATTTATCTATAGAATGTTTTCATTTAAATTCTACTAGCCTATGCCCAAATTGTAACCTAAATCAATTGAAAAATAGCTGTGCATAAAGTCATTACTGTCATTTCATTTTTTTTTAAACAATCGATTTAGCTTTGCTTCTTAGTCTCAATGTTGTTGTTTCTTAGATTTAATGAAGGTCTGCCCATGTCCATTTGCTGCATTTGCTTGCCCCGCCATGATGTCATCCTGACAAAGTATGTTTAAATGCCATAAGTGACATGAGATAGAAGTGATTGCAATTTCAAGTCAAATCCAGATATTAGATACCGTTGAGAAAATACAAGGCTAAGATACACTAACCCTTTGTGAATAGACCTCTTATTCTTTAAAGGGTGGTAAAATATTTTAACATCTTTAGATATGACGCAATGGGGATTGAACTTGCAACCTTTTGCACCTGAAACGAAGGCCTAAACACAATGCTATCGAAGCATTTTCAATAATTTAAGACCAATATTAAATACCATCCGAGGCCATATTGCCATCAGACTGAGGCTAAAAATAAAAGTTCCTTGGCTGCACTCACCCCTTCTTCTTGAGTTCATCGTTCTGTTTGAGCTGTTTCTGGAGCTGGGCTGTCAGGGCTCTTTCCTGGCCTTCAAGCTTGGCCTTGTTTGTCTCAAAACGTCGCAGACTCTATAATACAACATTAAGTAATAATATTCTAGTGCTTTAAGCATTTCTGACGACGAGCAGTCTTGGCTCTTTGCTTGCCTTCAAGCTTGGCCTTGTTTGTCTCAAAACGTCGCAGACTCTATAATACAACATTAAGTAATTATATTCTAGTGCTTTAAGCATTTCTGGTGCTCAGCAATCTGGGCTCTCTCCTGACCTTCAACCTGGTCTCATGACATCACAAATTTTACAGTTAAACACACACAGGATAAAGATGTATTTCTGACAATAAACTTATTATTTGCAATATACTAAATACATAAAAAATAATATTTGTTTGATACAAAATGGGGAGGTCAATGAAAATATTCTTTTATATACAAATAATGAAATAAAAGTGAAAAATCTGCTATTATAGAGCAAAAATTGAAAAGTAAGCGCAAACTATGCAGAAGAGCAATACTATTTTCAAAACAAAATTAGGTAACACACTTGTACATGTACATTTCAATATTTACTGTGAGACAGTCTCGTACCAGAGGATGACAATAAAATGAGAGGTTAAGAAATATGGAATGTTACCTTTCTCAAAGAATCCAACTTCCCTTCGCTATCCATCAATTTATCATGAAGAATATCCAGATCTCTGAATAGACAAATTATGTTGCATATTACATTATCAATAGAATAAAGAGAATACTGAGTAAAGAAATTGCCATCTGACAATAAAAGATGCATTTGTATGCAATCCAGTCATTGTAACTAAACTGTGGTAAAATTAGCGCTTTCAAAGTATTTTCAGAATGTTCTTTACATCAGCCCTAAACCTGCCTTTTCTGGGGGCATAATTCAATTATCTTTTATTAAAATATATTTTCTTCTTCCATGAGAGTCAAAATTTCTCCTCATGATAATAACTTTCAAAAGTCTTTAAATTTGGTAATGATATTAACTTTGTGATCTATAATTTCAGACAATAACACAAAGGTAAAACATGTTTGAAAGAGTTAAACTATTTTGATTTAATAATGTAAACAAATATCATTTTCTTGGCTTTAGATTGGAACTTGTTTTTAAAATTCCACCGTCTCAAGGCTGCGACCACTTTCCACAAAGTAAAATGAGGCCCTGACTTAAATCAAACTAATATTATGTTTTGATCATATCCAAATGTCTGTAGCTTTCCTAATTAAATGTATTACAATAAAATCATACAAAACACTCACTTCTTTTTGTCCACATTAATTTTCTTCTGTTCCTTGGTTTTCTCAGTTGTGTGAGCCTGAAAGAATCAAAATGATGATACCTTTTACCACATGGCCCCAACCTGCGCTTTAGGTATAAAAGAAAATAAAACCCTGACTTCAACATTTACAAGAAGAAAGTACTAAAACCAAGACGGTGCAGAAACCATCAATTGTGTGCTTTCTATCAGAAGGAATGATCAATTATAAAGAGTGTTATTCCCAAATACCTTCCTTTTTGAGTTCCTCTTTCACCCTATATCCCACATCCCTTAACATGTGTAAATACCACAGCCTTTTTGGGTGGCGTTTTTCAGCTTTGACTCTCCCCCTTTCTCACATTCTTTCCAACGTAACCACCCAGCTTCGCAGTACCAGAAGCCCTCAAAATCTCCCTCATTTAAATGTTAAACCCATAGCCCTAATTACAGTCAACAAAATTAGACTTCAGGATTAACAAGTCCAAATTCTTTCACTATTGTCCGGCATAATAACCTTTAACAAGCCGTGCTATATTATTTTCCAGAAATTGTAACTTCATACCACAGCCTTTTTGAGCTGGCGTTTCTCTTTTCTGGCTTCACCCCTCTCCTGTATAAGGTCCTCTTTCAGCTGCAGGATGCCATCTTCTAGGTCCACAATCTGTAAATAGAGATTAGAATAAGATGAAGGTACTCAGCTCAGTCAGCAACACATCCTCACCTTCATTTGGAAGCATAAGAAGATGAAGACCATTTCTCAATCAAATTTACATTTTATCTTTGAAGATTTGGTAACTATAAAATAATGGAAACAACAGGGAAAATTCATGTAGCCTAAAATTTAACCCAGATCATGTTTTAATACACATGGATCAAGGCAAAACACACACCAGGCAAGGGTCAGAATGCTACAAGTCAATCAACATTACACAACTTTCAACATATTATCAATCATTTGTAAAAGGTAGACAAACCTAAGCGAATCATAAATAAGAACTCACATGATTTTACACTTGTTGACGGTTATCAATGAATTAATAATTACAAAATTAATAAATCTAAATTCACAAGTAGGTCCAGATGGTCAACAGCAGTATCTTCGCTTTTATCATGTCCAAGTATTACTCTTGAAATTTGCTGACAAAACGCAGTAAGTATATCCCCTGGGTTTTATTTCTATACACTACAACACTTAAGATGGAAGTCTAGAAACACATACCTCCTGATTTGTCTGCCTCACTCTATCCCTGGTCTCATTGAGATGGATCTGCATACTGGAAATACAGCAGTTTATGACCAAGAATGTACATAGTGGTGCCAAGTATTGTAACATACTGGATATACAACAGCAATATAACCAAGAATGTACACAGTGGTGCCAAGTATTGTAACATACTGGAAATACAGCAGCAATATAACCAAGAATGTACACAGTGGTGCCAAGTATTGTAACATACTGGAAATACAACAGCAATATAACCAAGAATGTACACAGTGGTGCCAAGTATTGTAACATACTGGAAATACAACAGCAATATAACCAAGAATCTACACAGTGGTGCCCAGTATTGTAACATACTGGAAATATAACAGGAATATCACCAAGAATGTACACAGTGGTGCCCAGTATTGTAACATACTGGAAATACAACAGGAATATCACCAAGAATGTACACAGTGGTGCCAAGTAGTGTTACATACTGGAAATACAACAGCAATATAACCAAGAATGTACACAGTGGTGCCAAGTATTGTTACATACTGGAAATACAACAGGAATATGACCAAGAATGTACACAGTGGTGCCAAGTATTTATGGTCTACAAAATGATTAATTTTATATCACAGGGATTGTTGATTATTTCCCAATATAAGTCACCTGTTTATATATATACATGTAGAGGATTTTAAAACTGTATTTACAATTTTTTTTAACACTTATATAATATAAAATTGTTTCACCTATATAAAAATGCACGGAATTCAACATTAATGCTAAAGAAATGACACAAGACCCAATGGACTGTACATCGTGTTCAAGACTGTTCAATTGGAGAAGTCAACAGAATGTCCCTGGTGGGTCAATAACCTGAGAGGCAGATCAACAACTCTCACCCTGTCAGAAGAATTTAACATGAATGATCACTGACCTTGCTTTTTCAGCCATTCTCTGGTTGAGTTGTGAGATAATCTCCTCATGTTGTTGACGGATAAGCTCTCGTTCAGGGCTGTAACAGGTAAACAATGCAATTAGAAACTGCAATTAAGATTCATATGATATCTGTGGTCAACATGTAACTGTACTGTGCTTATTTCAGAGGTAATATATCAATTAAGTATAATTGTTTCCAGTTTTGCAGTTTCTTTAAGATTTATTTACGGTAGAAAAATGCCAACAAGATGAGTCAAACACTTAAAATCTTAATTAAAACTACAATAATTTATGCATAACATTTAGATTAGCAATGAAACAGTAATAGAAGTATATTTTCTTCCTTCAAAACACAAAATCTTGTACTGAAAGTTTCGGAATAAGTACATATTACGGTACACACTTAACTTCATTTGTACCGGTACTCCAAAAACCACATATATATTCATAATACTTATAATTCATAGGGTTGTTAAAAGTTTCTTTAATTACTTCAAAATGATTTCTTGTATAAGTGTTTTTAACAGAACATAGATTCAAAATCCTTATTGTCAAAACATTTTCGGCATTGATATGTCTCTTTTTATCATTTTATGCAAACACTTATCAGAACATAAATGATCTACAACTCAACAAAATCAGATGTAACACAAAAGCTATCACACTTATTCACTTTCAATATGCATCTAGCTCCAATTTCTCGAACAATCCCAGTGTTTCTTTTTTAATAAAAATGGGGCCGGACATCGACTCAATTCAAAATCCAAAAAAGGATACTTTTTAAAAAAAAATCTCAACTTTTAACAAGTGAAATGACTAGTACAAGTATGCTTAAATGCATTCCACATCTCTAAAATTCTCCAAATTCTTTATCAAGCTCACAACATAGGTTGATGCCAAAATATATTTTATCTTTAATTTTAATGCATTATCATGTTTAACTCATTTGACTTAATTAGCCTGACTATAAATGATTGTTTTGAATCATTAGCTATGAGGCTAAAAATTTCCCAGTTAAAAAAGTGCCAAAATATTGCTTTTATTTTTTTAACTGTACTAAATCATATGTAAATTCACAATTTTAGGCATTTTGTCGCCCTTAAGCCTCATTCACGAAAAAAGTGGGAAAGAACACTGAATCTTAAGTCCAGTATCCAACTCGGTACACTATTTTTGTTACCGGTAGTTGTTTATTCACACTTGAAAAAGTTTTTGGACTTTTTAAGGACATTATGTCTAAGATAATCATAATAATCTACTTCTTTTTTTGTGAAGTCGTGATTAGGACATTAGTTATTAATTTGGTTTAATGAAATAAGGTACTTAAGTCTGTTAACCTCAAGATTTTTCAAGAAATTGAAGCCTACAGTATTTGTTCAAACCAGACAGAATCTTTGAAGAAGAATACATTTGAAGAATCAAGTAGAAACAAGAATACACAGCAAAATTCAATTTTTCAGTGGCATCTACAGTAATATAGGAATGAAAATAGTAGCGCTGTTGGAGGACAAAGGAAGAATAGTCAGAAAAATGAAAGAAAGCCTATATAAATAAAGGAGAAGCATCATCAAGTCTGTAGCACTTTGCAAAACATGTCTTCTACTAAAACCATATACCATTCTCTGTTTATAAAATATAAAAGCAAGGGAATGATTTAATGACAATATACGTATATGTACAGCTCATACGTATTTCAAGCAAAGCACAAATTAAACAACACGATACAATGTAATGAATTTTCATGCACATTCAAACAATTACAATATTCACAGTAACATTTTAATGTTAATCATAATGTAATATACAAAAATCTTTAACAAAAGCTTACTGTAGATGTGCATTTTCCTCATCAAGCTTTTTTTGGTAACCCTCAAGGTAGACGATATTGTTATTGATATCTTCTAATTGTTTCTTAAGGGCCACTATAGCTTCTGCATTGGACTTCTTTGCTGACTCAACAGCATCTGAAATTTATAAATGTTAGCAGTTACTAATATTCATGTAGTGTAACACTTATACTGTCTCACTGTTGAGTAAGCTCCTATAGCTATGGGTAGTGTCTGCCTGCAGAATGTGGGGTCATGAGTACAATGAGTTTGTGCAGTCTTTTATAAAGTAAATAATAGTCACTGCGCTCACTGCACAAATCATTGTAATTATTCACAAATGTAGACTGAGAGTTTTAAAATTTCAATCATGAGAATTACGGTATGGGTACAGTGACTGTTTTGTTTTATGTCAAGAACAGTATTCAAATGTAGCTTAGTATAAGTGAATATATCAGTGTAATGTATGTGCATGCTACTTAATGCAGGGGTTAAGCTTTGACAATCATTTTCATCCTTGTCATTGTCGTCATGGTCAACATGTACACAGAGTATCATAAATAGCCCTGTTTGCCTTAATATTTATTCAGATTATGAACCAATATATACAATTAGTTTTTATATTAGTTGGCTTAAGGTCAACATGACTCACAATTAAACATTTAAAAAAATACTGTATACTGTTAGTTATATACTATGGACAGACACAGATACAGTTTATATGTACTTTTTACAATGAATTTATCACACAAACAATATAATACATTTTATAATATAATTTAACAGACACATCCATTAATCTTTACTACTGAAAAAACACTAGGTTGTAGTAAATAAAATTCAGGAGGAATGGCAGGAAGTATCACTAAATGCTTGCCTTAATAACCTACTCCAAACACACACACTGACCTGTGATCTCCTGTGAGATCTGCTGTGGCAGGAACTGCAGGCAGTGTCTCTGTATGCTTGCCTTAATCGTCTCCTCTTCCAGTCGCGCGTGGGCAGCCTTCCTCTCAGCTTCCTGAATCACAGCGGGAAAAAAAATATTTCAGTTAAAAGCAATTGTTACAATATTGAAAGTTCAGTTATTTTGGACTTGGATTTAGAAAATATGTTCAAATGAGTATCTGCCATTTTTGGTTTATGTTTGGTATCTATTCATAAAAGTAATTTCAACAAAATCTCAAATAATTCTGCATTAAAATTCAATGTGTTTAATATTTTAGAGATGGTTGATCACTTACCAGTTGTCTTAAAGCTTCTATAACTTGATCAATATTGTTCACATCGTCATCACTAAACCCAAAGTCATGTTGCATTCGATCGGCTGGAATGAATAAATTGTTTTGAGCATATAATGTTAGACCTTTCAAAAAAACAAAACAGTTTTCTAACCATACTCCATACAAAATGATCTGGTTTAGAATATGTTAGTTTTACTAATTCGTAGTCAAACTACTTAGCATCAGTAAATTTACTTATAAACCAATTAATCATAACTTGTTCATGTTGTTCATTTAATTGAAACCTAATGAAGTAATGTTGAAAATAATTCTTAAAAAAAATAAAAAGAATTAATGTATTCCAAATTTGTAACATGTATCTGTAAGATGTCTTATAATTTAAAATAGAAATATAACAGCAAAATAAACTATATATTTGTGAGGTCAAGTTTAGTTCATGTGGGTATTTCCTGTAAATATTGTTATCATGTGATTACATGTACATTTGAACACAACTGCATGTATACAGATAAAAAAAACATATAACTATTTGGTTTTGAAAATGTCTGTGAACTACATTTTACTTCATTTACCTGATAGTATGGTATAATTATTTTGTCTGTACAATGTATACAAGTGAAATAACAGCATGACATAAAAATGTTATTAAAAGTTTGGTTCTGATACGGCGATCTCTTCAGCGAACAGCCATGCATTCAGTAAACTTGTTTGCAACGAATGGTTGCTGTTTGGTTCCCCGCTTGCATTGTATGCACTGCAATGCAACAGGGATACAAAAAAACAACAGTTAAACGTCAGGTAAACACGCGGCCTACTGAAAGCATGCATATCCCAAGCTATTAATATGGAACGTGTTCGCAGAAGTTCTTGAACCAGAAACTTGAATGATTTATCTTGTTAAACATGAAAAAGTACATTTCATACCAAGCTCTTGTAAATGCTCAACCGCAGTATTTACACCAGGAACATCTACAACTAATGCCATGTTTACACAGAATGCGTTAAATGTCAAAGTTTTACTCCGTCCACCATTTGTAAACAACGATTTCGATGTGTTCGGATTGTTTCCTTATTTCGTTGTCACCATCATAAATTGAACCCAAATATAAATCAAAAGTAAGGTTAAATAACACTAATTATAAAATGGAACGAAAAGCAATCCAAACAGGTTAGTGCTCCAGGTCAATCGTTTTCAAATGGTGCGTTACATGCTGTTAACAATAAAATATTATATAGCATACGTATGGGGTTTTCATTATGTTCAGTAAAGTAAAAGAAAATGAATGAATGTTATCTATATTCATGAACCCGCTGCATGCCTACTGCGTACTGTATTAGTGTATTCCGTCCATTACTTAAAAAGGTCACTCATTCGAAGTAAAACCACAATATACAAGTGATTCACAAGTACATGCATTCCCACTTTTGTCAGTTTAACATACGTAAATTTGCGACCTCAATGTTGTCTTATTCTATTGTTTTCGTTCGGTTCTTTTTGGTTCGGAAAACATTACTGTAAATCAAAAGTGAATGGTAAAATCTATAGAGAGCAGCGTTTAGCCTCAAAAATGTTTTCGAGGGGGAATATTTCACAAGAAAGTAACAACATCATCAACAACGCTATGGCAACAATGAACCTAAGGCTATGACAACAATGAAAGATTGGCTATGGCAACAACACCAACAACGCTATGACAACAATAAGTGAGAGATAAAAATATTGACTAATCTTCCCTTTGGTGATGATTATGTCATTTCTTAAAAAATGTAGGATCAGTAGTATGAATGTATTGTATGCATGATATACAATTTATATCAATATATGTTTCACATTTCATGCAACACGATAACCATAAGAATATATGCGCTAAGGACTAAAATGTAAAATCAGTACAAAAGAAATTTGACAGTTTGCTTATTTATAAAAGCAGTATTGACAATCTAAAATATATGAAAGTTGAAGAAAAATGAGGGGCCATTTTTAATAATTTAAAATGGAGTGTTGAGAAGACATACATAAAGTGAAAGCTCAATGCGTGACGATTTAACAAATAGGATGTTCATACAAAATATTGGCAAAAACAACTCATTTTACAGAAAAAAATGGTTTGTTGCCACCATTCAGTTGGGGCACGGGGCGAATTAAGTTTTCTATAGCCCAATGGCGTTTGAATTATCTTTAAAAAGTGTTTAGCAACATTTTATGACTCGGTCGTTAGACCACGACTTTTTGTTTTCAATGTCATGTTTGTCGGATATTGTAATCGTGCTACGGACACAGCCACGGACGGAACAGCAGCCTTTTCAGATGAAAACATTCTTGATTTATCACAGTTCTTCCATTATTGAAAAGTCTGTATTAAAACTGTTATAAAAAGTTATTGCCTTTTTGGTCGTGGAGTCCATGCTGTCAGATATCTGTGTCCTTGTCTTAGAAACGAGTGTTTTCTTGCTTAAAACTGATTTTGGAATATTCTTCATATTCTTCAGCCGGACATCAACCCTGGCACCACAAGCTCCATTTCTCGCACAACCCACACCCTATCTGGTACCGCGTGTCCAGACCTTTCCTACACCACCCTTCCAACCGAATCTTCTGAACCACCCACCGACAACAGTACTAAGTACCAACCGAATGATGTCTGTAAGGACCCAACAACCTCCCAAAAAGTAGTCACCATTGGTACCATAAACATCCAAAACGTAAGAGGTAACGGTTTCTATGCAAAGACAGTTTTCGAGAAAATTGACATACTTGCCATACAAGAACACTGGCTCTACAACTTTGAAAAGGCTGAACTTGACCATATCTCCCCTGGATCCCACTGGCTAGCCAAATGCAAGGATGACGATGACCCTATCTCCCCACTTGAGAGAAAACGAGGCGTTGGAGGTATAGCTATTATATGGAAAGACCAGATGAACAAGCATGTTGAGAGACTCCCAGATGGCTCAAATAGAATAGGAGCAATCAGTGTGACTACCAATACAGGAAAAATTTGCATCATCACAGTCTATATGCCGTGCCGCGGGAACTCTGATTCAGCAAACCAAATAAGAGAGACCTTAGACCAGCTCAGGGAGATAATTACCAAGTACCAGAACTCGCACAAGCTACTACTCTTAGGAGACTTTAACACATCCCTGCACAGAAATAAACCAAATCCGGAAGATAGGCTGCTAGAAGCATTTTTAAGGGAAACGGCTCTGACACCTGACGAGTCATATCCTGAGAACCCTACCTTCTTTCACCATAATGGCAGAGACACAGCCCAGATTGACTACATATTCACAAACCTTGAAAATACAACCATCAGAATCAAAGAACATGAGAGCACAAATACCTCTGATCATACCCTAGTTCTCTGTTCTGTACCATGTACCCTTGGCAACAACCACAGCAACAAAAAGTTGACCAATTCAAACCTGAGAAAGCCAAAATGGCACAAATACCACAAAAGCACCTACCAAAATGTAACCGAAAACCTGCTGAATACTGAGAGAATCTCAATACCTTCATCAAGCCCAAGCCTAATAGAACTAGATATAATTCACATGGAAAACGTTCTCCATTCCGCAACCAACGAGGCTATCCCAGGCCACCAGAAACCCACAAGTAAACCCAGAGGCAAAGGCATCTGGAGCCCTGAGATCCAGGCAGCCAGCCGCAGAGCCAAGGTAGCCTTTGGTAGATGGAAGGATGGGGGGGAAAAGTAGGGACACAAGCAACAATCTTTACTCTGAGATGCGCATTAATAAGAAATATCTACGACGAGCCCAACGTCAACATGCGGCAGATAAACGTAATTCACTGTATGAAGAAATTATGGAAAGCCATAATGTTGACTCAAAAGCCTTCTTCAAACTCATAAACAAACAAAGAAGCCAGCCACAGCACCACACTGAGACCCTGCTCACTGACAGTGGACTGGTCACCTCAGAATCCGAAATCCTAGATACCTGGAAAGAACATTTTAATACCCTGGCTACTCCATCTTGCCGACCACATTATGACAACACTTTTAAAAGAACTGTTGAGCTGGAAATGCTCTGCATTGAAGACCTTATCGAAAATAAAGATGCTACTACCCAATGTCGAACTACACAACAAGTAGAAAAGGCCATTAGTCAGTTAAAAAACAATAAGGCAGCAGACGCTAGGGGTCTGACAGCTGAACATCTCAAGCTTAGCAGCCAAGCAGTTGTCAAATACGTCACTCGAATCATCAACAACATTATTACTAGCAGAACGGTTCCCAAGTCAATTAAAGAAGGAATTCTTACCCCTGTCCCAAAGAAAAACAAAAACCAAAGACTTACAAATAGCTACAGAGGCATTACTGTCACGACCGTATTAAGTAAAATATTAGAAAATACCTTAGAACCTGAGATCAAGCAATGCATCAACCCGACCATAAATAGACTGCAAAGAGGCTTCACCGAAAACACATCGCCAAACAACGCCGCATTGATTGTCACCGAATGCATAAACGAGGCTATGGACAACAAAACCCCCTTGGCCCTCGCTACGCTGGATGCAGAAAAGGCCTTCGACGTTGTTTGGCATGATGGGCTTTTCAGAAAACTATACCACAATAACCTTCCCCTCGATATATGGATGATCATAAGAGACCTACAAACCAATGCTCCTACAAAAGTGAAATGGCAGGGTAACATAAGTGATCCCTTCTCTGTACAACAAGGTATTAGACAAGGCGCAAAATTATCACCTATCCTGTACAAAACCTTCAACAATGGATTATTAGAGTCGCTGGACCACAACAGAATAGGCGCAAAAATTGGCACTACATATGCAGGCGCCCCAACAGTTGCAGACGACATTGCTCTACTCTCTACAAATCCGGCAGACCTCACAGCAGCACTCCAGCTGGTCCACAAGTTTAATAGCAAAGATAGGGCCAACATAAACACAACGAAAAGCGAAATTGTCATATACAACTCCGACAAAAAAAGGGAACCACAACATTGGGACATCGGTAACAGTACTATTCACGAATCCGAAAGTACCACCCACCTTGGTATCCTGCGACACCATAAACAACAACAGAATATCACATGCAGAATTGGCACTGGAAGGAGAGCAATGTATTCGCTGATGGGGGCAGGCCTGCATGGAAGAAATGGCATAAACCCCACAATATCCCTACACATGTACGTCACTTTTGCCAGACCCAGAATCATCTATGGCTTAGAGACAATCCACTTAACACAGAAAGACCTCAATCAACTAGCAAGCTATGAGGCGAAGCTATTGAGGCAAATCCAATACCTGCCGGACCGTTGCTCATCCGCTGCCGTATATTCATTAATTGGTGCGACACCTATTTCAACACAGATAGACATCAACACCCTGACACTATTCGGCAACATCCTAAGAAACCCAGATACAGCCGAGTACGAGATTGCCAGGAGACAATTAGCCATCAAACAGGCCGATAGTCACAGCTGGTTCATGAATATACGTCGCATACTGAGCAAATACAACTTACCTTCTGCCTATGATCTTCTAGACAGACCTCCCACCCGTGATGAATGGAAGGAGAAAATCAATCTAGCAGTCAACAACTACTGGGCAGAACAATGGGAAGAAGATAAACAAAGCAAATCTTCACTGAAATTTTACTCAATACAAAAAGACCCAATTTCAAACCCACACCAATTGTGGTCCTCGATCGAGACGAACCCTCGGCAAGTCAAAGAGGCTGTGGTCAAGGCACGGGTACTCACTGGCACGTACACTTTGCAAGCAAACAAACACAAATTTAATCAACACTTGGTTAACCCAACCTGTACCCTATGCAACCTTGGCCCTGAAGATAGGGAACATTTTCTCACACAGTGCTTATCACTGCAACATGCCCGGCAAAAACACATTATACGTCTTGCCCATACCCTGACAAATGAACTTAACATTAAGGTTAGTGATACCATTACAAATAACCCAACACTCCTTACTCAGTGTATTCTTGACTGCTCCGCCCCAACCATTATAGACATTATTGGCACCAACAGTGAAACTCTATTGCAAGTAGAGAGAATTAGCAGACAGCTAGTGTATGACCTGCATTCTGCTAGGAACTTTATACTGAAGAAACAGCAGTGCCAGCCCCCGTAGTTGAACTGTCTCGCGCCAGGAAAACTGCTATATCACTCAATTTCTCAACTGCTAGTCTGAACATTATTATTTACTGCCAGCTGGTATTATCAGGCTTATTACCGTATACTTAGCCATAGTATTATACCATACCATGCCCACAAGAGGGATAGACTTATATGGTTACTGTGTAGTGGCTCTAGACTTATGCGTCGATAAATATATCGTCAAACGTTACTACGTGTGTGTACATATCTGTTTATCAGTTTTAAGCAATGTTTTTTAGTTTTACGTAGCTAGTGTAGTGTGACTAGTACTGTAACGGATCTTATCATACTCGTGATGCAGTAGTTACATCACACAACCAGACCTTAACGAAAACTTCAACAGCAGCAACCAACATTACCTATTCCGATAGGGTGCTCCGATCAACTAGCGGAGGAATCTACAATAACAACAACAACAACAACAACAACATAGCGCGGATGATGGTGCCTATGATAACAAGGGTTGGGGGGGGGGGGTGTCTGGTATTCTGGGCTATCTCGGCCTTGAGTTTTTAAGGAATGTTAAGTTTTTAACTGTCTTCAACACCCGATCTGTTTGTAAATGCAACGCCTTTCTAAATCACTAAAATTACAACCCCCGCGGAAGGGCATGTCTCTTCTTCAGTTGTTGACATCAATGCAGCCACCCGTGGTGTTGAGCCTTTATCAAGATTTATAGGAATGAAACTATAGGGCCATGCTTTTCATTCCCTCATCCCTCTGCGGTATAGCGCGATTAAGCAATGATGACTTTAACTTTAGGGCAATAAAAGCACAAAGTATCAAGTTAGTAAATAAGAACCAGAATCTTTTTCTGAAATCTGGTAATTCATTTTTTACAACGTTACCAAAAGTTGTTAAATTGATTAAAATAATTAAAAAAGTAAGAGCCTATAAGGCCGTGTTTTTCTGGCCAATGAGACTGGTATTATAGGGCCGGATTTTTACTCTTCCCAATTTGGTTGGGTCCCCGTATTTTGTCAAATGGTTATGCACATGACGGGCACCTGGTTCAGCTCTCCTTTTGGAGATACCGGTCTAACCTCCCTTGGTAAGCCATGTTTTCTCGTGCGCCTGACACCATGCGGAAAGACAACAACAATGATGAACAAATGAAACAACTGCACCAACATTGACCAACGTAAACTCCAGTTATCTGTAAATTGTGTTTTTGTTCACATCACATTCGCAAATAGATTTCACCCCGCTATTAACTCACTCTATTCAACTCCGCTGTGCCGAGTGAACGGCTTGTGGACGTTTCCAGAAAGATCTTACTCTTAGCCTCTTTTAGTCGTGAATTGAAATATCTTAGTGTCATATAGTAGTCAGTATAAAAATGAACGCAAAGTTGAGAAAAAAAATATCCATGTGTTGCCATCTGAGACATTCAGTGGCATATCTAGCGGGGTGAACAAGGGCCCGTGCACCCCTTTTCCCCCAGTTGACTGGCAAATCAAATTTATTATAACCTTAAATTGATGCCTTTACCATAAAAATGCTGATTATTTTTTTTACGGAGGTGCCCCCCTCCCAGTTCTAAATTACTTGAACCGCCACTGATTTTATTCTTATTCAAATTATGACTAAAATCATTGAAACTGCCCCCTGGGCATGATCCAATTCTTAAAGTTGGGGGAAATCTTTCATTTCAATACCAGATTTTTGCCTTAGTTTGGGGGTTTTGCTATTCTTCGAACAAAAGAATTGTATTTATACCGTTTTTGTCACATCTCCTCAAATGGTTAATAGAGGATTAGCCAACAGACCTTATTTATTATCACCATTCTATAACATCAATTTTTAGGTCTGGATGACAAGTGTAGCCTTTGGCAATCTATTTCCTTATCGCCATGGAAGATTTAAGATCTACGGCCTCGTTCCAGAAATGGTACCGTATTTCCCCGACTACATGTATAAGACTGGGAAGTTGGGTCCCGGTTTTAACCTTAAAGTAGGGGGCCTGTCTTGGGTGTACAAAATATGATACGTAAAATAAATCCTTAACCGAGTAACCTTGTCCTATAATTAACCTACCTCTAAAAGAAGACAAGAAATCAGCGATTTTTCTTCAAGCAAATGAATAAAATTAGTTGATATTTGACAGATTAGCCTGAACATTATCACAGACTTGGAGAAATTGATATGCTGGATTTTCGACCCCGTCTTATAAACGAGTCCAGACATAAACACCAGATTTCATTGGCAAAGTTAGGGGGTCATCATATAAGTGGATCGCCAGGTTAATACGGTAAACAAGTTCTTACATGCAATAATGTTTTATAATTTTTTCAGGTGAACAACTTACAAGTCTGAAGTATTCCTGAGTATTCAGTCAGCGAGTGGCCAGGATATTAAGAGAACTTCAGGATACAAGAATGCATCTGGTACTAGCATTATTTTTTTAAGAAACATTTTCTGAAATCATTTTTTTTTTTGCGCTGTAGAAAATGATCAAACCATGGTTGTTATATTTATCGATTCATTATTGATAGCATACTGAACTGGCAATATGGCAACACTTGTTCAATCCTCAGCTTATATATAATTTTAATATTTAATGGCTTTGTCTGTACTTCATTCAATCTTTCTGTCCGTCTGTCTGTCCATCATGTTAATGAGTCAAAAAGCAATGAATTTATTGAAATATAAACAAAATCTTGACAAGTCTTACTCTTTCACAGCATAATGTATGCAGACATCTCCAAAACCGTCCGTCCGACGTCTTGAACGGTAAAATTTGACTCGGTCCTACTAAATTTGTGACTGACCGTCTGACCAACAGTTTCACGGCCAGATGTAAAAAATAATGAGGATTGAATCTTTATCAATTATCAAACACCACTTAAAAGTAAGAATAATTGATTTTGTTTAACAGAAAATCGCGTTTTTATCAATGATGTTATCACATAACCATTTGTTTACAAATCCGATGTCCTTTTCCGGTAGTGTAGACTATTAGTCAAACACCATGCAGCATTTGCCTCCCTTTGCAATACATTGCCAAAAACTATTTACTACTGTTCATATGGAACACGCGATGTTTTGGATTACAAAACCGTTACCGGTATGGTCTGAAAAATAAAAATTGCCAAAAATCGACCAATCAGAATTTTCATTACGTGCGTTAAGTCTTCAAAAAAAAATAATACCTAAAATGTGCTCAAGTTTAAGTGGCTAATATCTTAATATGCTTTTATTTCTTGTAAATTTATGTAAAATTAGAAACAACTGCTTTGACAAAGCAAGTTTTCAAACAAAAATTACCTGACAGGCAAATTTTCTTTCGGACCGAACCAATATCAGAGGCTGCAGGTCCAAATGACCAAGACTTTTTCTGAATTTTGGCGATGTCTGTGTTTGTATAAAAAAGTTAAAACATCTTTATTTTCCATTATATTAGCTATTTTGGCCTGATTTTGTATTTTTCCCAAAGTCAACTTTTTTCCCAATTTGCAATTTGCAAGGCGGTAAAAATAATTAAAAAAAAAATCACTGGGGTTACTTTTATCGGCGCGTTTTTCACTTGTTCGGGGAATACCTCATAAACTATTAGTAGTATCACATGAAATTTCATGTATAGATAGATCTCATTGAGGGCAAGTGCAGTGCTCAAGAATTGTTACTCTTGCTTCCATATTTTAGTTACCGGTATTGCCCTTTGTTAATTTTCATGCTTAAAGTTTTGTTTGGAGCATTTCTTGAAGAATATAAGAGGTATCTGATACCTCTTATGGTCAGAATGTGTATGAACATGTTTGATAATTAGCAAAATTGCTGTAGTTACCCGATAGTTATTGCGCTTTAAATATAGAAATTACCTAAAATTGCTCTTGTCCTATCAATACTTTTTAAAGCATTTGTCCAATCATCACAAAATTTGGTGAGAATGTGAATTGGCATAAAACATCAGAGAAGCCGAATCCCTGTTATTGCCCTTTAATTACCGATAAGTCTATAGCACAGAGTTTTACTGAGGTGAGCGATATAGGGCCATCTTGGCCCTCTTGTTTTGTTTTGCAAGCATTGACGATATCAACTACAAACTTCATGAACTTCTTCACATTAAAAATGTGCTCTTTTGTGAGAAGGTATATAAATCTAACTTAAATGTTGTAAGGGTTCATGTTTTTATACTGGCTAGCGTTTGGTTGAGCGGCATCCAGTATGTTGTCTGATCAATAACTTGAGAATCCTTTGTCCAATTAGGTGAGCAATATGGGGTCATCTTGGCCCTCTTGTTTGTGAATGTTCTAGCCTCATGTCATGTTCTCCCCTCTACTTACAGAGCTATACAGACTTGGATGATGAGGGGCCAAAGCAGGAGATACTGTCTTTGTTGAGGACTAGAAAATACAGGTAGGCTACTTTGTAGTTAAAGTTAATAGTTACAAATAAATATATTGCTGTACTTTGTATGATATTTTTGTAAGGCTTGTCTGGTTTGCACAGTAGTTATAGTGTACTCCTCTACAGCTGCTGAATAAGAAAAAAAAACGCGTTTGTTTGGTGTTCAAGCTGGACAAGTGGGTCCTTTGAGTACTCCTGTTTCCCCCATAATACATATAGGACCATATAATTGAATGCATATCACGTATATTTAGGTTCTGCAAGTCTTGATAAAGATTTGATGTGCTGCTGTCAGATGCAGGACGTTCGTTTTTCAGCCCATCACCAGACAGGCCAAGGAGCCTGAGGTCACGCGGAATATCAGACTGCCATGAAACTGAGTGTCTGCAGGTTAATAGCAACTAGTAGAATAATGTTTTAGGTCAACTGAAACTTTTAAGTTGAATGAAGCATAATACAATTTCAGATTATGACCATTTAAAGAGTTGTATTCTTCATCTTATATTTTGACAAGCAAAAGAAATAGTGCTAGAGAAATAGAGAGAACTAGTATATGTTTGATATCCATTTTCTTAAGCTTAGTGGCAGTTGAAGAATTGTTTTTTGTTAATATGTGATATGGTCAATACATCTTATCCTTGGAAATCTTGAGAACACCTTTCTAGAGCAGACAACCACCACAACAATATAGTCTTTTTTGTTGTTACACATCACTTATAAAGACGGCTTGCTTTTTGTTTTTGCAGAAACAAAGATGAGGAGAGATGCTGCTGTGACAGGATGCCTAATGATGAACTAAAGCTGGCTGGTGAATCATGCCCTGGGTAGTGTCTGCACCTTGGAAGTTGTACTGGAGAGTATCAGTTCTATACTACATTATTGTTCAAATACCAGGCCTAAAAATATAGACTGTGGTAATCCAGTGGTTAATGTGTCCACCCTGTGATAATCCATTGGTAAATGTGTCCACCCTGTGGTAATCCAGTGGTATATGTGTCCACCCACTGGTAATCAAGTGGTATATGTGTCCACCTTGTGGTAATTCAGTGGTAAATGTCTCCACCCTGTGATAATCCATTGGTAAATGTGTCCACCCTGTGGTAATCCAGTGGTATATGTGTCCACCTTGTGGTAATCCAGTGGTAAACATCTCCACCCTGTGGTTGTGTCCACCCTGTGGTAATCCAGTGGTAAATGTGTCCACCCTGTGATAATCCATTGGTAAATGTGTCCACCCTGTGGTTATCCAGTGGTATATGTGTCCACCCTGTGGTAATCCAGTGGTATATGTGTCCACCTTGTGGTAATCCAGTGGTAAATGTGTCCACCTTGTGATAATCCATTGGTAAATGTGTCCACCCTGTGGTAATCCAGTGGTATATGTGTCCACTCTGTTGTAATCCAGTTGTTAAGTAATGTTTTTGTAATGGCTTTTAATGTTGTTGGTCAATGTCAACAAATAAAACAAAAATGACTTTTTATAACACATAATTGAGTTCTATGCTCTATGATTTCACATTTCCTTAAGGAATTCATAAAAAGATATATTAAAATTAGGGATGGCAACGAGTACCCGAGTACTCGATCGAACGTCCGAGTACTCGAGTACCAAATCACTACTCGAGTACCAAATCACTACTCGAGTACTCGGGGAAAAAAAATAAAAAAATCTATAAAAATCACCAAATACACGATTTATGGACAAAATATCAGATCTGGTTAGTTGCCAAGAGGACAATTTACGTTCCCTCTAATCCCCGCTGTGTACACAATTGACCTCAATCAATTAGTTGACAGTTGTTGTGATAGTTGCAAACTGTCAACAAAGGTCCCATATTTCAAATTAGCACTGATGTCAATTAGGGAAATTTTGATAGCGGTACTTTCACCTACACAATTCTATTGTATACCAATTAGAGACCTTTCATCAAACAATGGACGCTAACGAGCGAAAGAGTATCGACCGTTACGAGAATTGATTTCTTAATGGGCGAATTTTAACTATTTTTGCAATGATTATCACAATTGATGTTTTAAATCAAGAATTATGAATATTAATGAGGTAAACAACAATTACACAGTACGACAAACTATCATTTAAAAAAAAAAATATTTTGTAGAGTAAACAATTGAACAACTTACTGAATTTTGTATTGAATTTCGTTCACTATTTTTATGTATGCTATTTATTTTCGTTCATTGTAATTCTGATTGTTGTTCATTTCTGCAGTGCATAAAATGAAACGAATAAGACTAATTAAAAGCCTGAAACAACATTTGTTTTCTTTTTATATCATTTTTTGTTAGAATACGTAATGAAAGTTTAAAGGTGAAAATGACCAATAATACGACCAACGCACAATATAAGTCATTAACGATACATGTTTACACAATCTTGTCTTTGCAAACACATATGCAATTTTTCCGAGTAATCGAGTACCCGAGTACTCGATCAAACGATCGTCCGAGTACTCGAGTATTAATTTTACTACTCGTTGCCATCCCTAATTAAAATCTATCAGGGTAGCTATCTGAGTAGCCATATTTAGAATGTTGTGACTTGTTAAGGCATTGAACATGTTACTTCTTTTGATAGCATTTGCTTCTTATAATGCCCCCCTTTGAGGAAGAGGGATATATATTGCTTTGCACATGTCGGTCGGTAGGTCGGTCGGTTGGTTGGTCTGTCAGTAGACCAAAGCTTGTCCGAGTGATAACTTAACAATTCCTGGACATATGGTCACCAAACTTGACCTGAAGGTAGGGCATGACCAGTAGATGACCCCTATTGATTATGGGGTTCATAGGGTCAAAGGTCAAGGTCACAGTGACCTTTAATGGTAAAATGATTTTTAAGTTTGTCCGAGTGATAACTCAACAATGTCTAGATCAATGGTCATCAAAGTTAAGATGGAGGTTGGGCCTGACCAGTAGATGACCCCTTTTGATGTTAGGGGCCATCGGGTCAAAGGTCAAGGTCACAGTGACCTTGAATGACAAAGGGTTGTCCGAGTGATAACTCATCAATGCCTGCATCCATGGCCCTCAAGCTTGACTTGGAGGTTGGGCCTGACCAGTAGATGACCTCTATTGATTTTGGGGGTCATTGGGCTGAAGGTCAAGGTCACAGTAACCTTGAATGATTAAAGTTTGTCCTAGTTATGACTCGACAATCCTTGCACCCATGGCCCTCAATCTTGACTTTGGGGTTGGGCCTGACCAGTAGATGACCCCTATTGATTTAAGGGGTCATGAGACCAAAGGTCAAGGTCACAGTGACCTTGAATGATAAAAGGTTGTCTTAGTGATAACTCAACAATGCCTGCACCCATGGCCCTCAAACTTGACATGGAGGCTGGGCCTGACCAGTTGATGACCCCTTTTGATTTAAGGGGTCATTGGGCCAAAGGTCAAGGTCACAGTGACCTTGAATGATAAAAGGTTGTCTTAGTGATAACTCAACAATGCCTGCACCCATGGCCCTCAAACTTGACATGGAGGCTGGGCCTGACCAGTTGATGACCCCTTTTAATTTTAGGGGTCATTGGGCCAAAGGTCAAGGTCACAGTGACCTTGTATGATAAAAGGTTGTCTTAGTATTTACTCAACCAGTATTTACTCAACAATGCCTGCACCCATGGCCCTCAAACTTGATTTGGAGGTTGGGCCCGGCCAGTAAATGACCCCTATTGATTTTAGGGTCATCGGGTCAAAGGTCAAGGTCACAGTGACATTGAAGGCAAACTTAACAATTCATTGACTTATGGTCATCAGACTTGACATGAAGGTTGGTCCTGACTAGTAGATGACCCCTTTTGATTTTGGGGGTCATCCTGCCAAAGTTCAAGGTCACAGTGACCTTTAATGCGAAAAAGTTTACATAGCTTCTCCCAATGATATCTCAACAATGCCTGGACCTATGATCATCAAACTTGACATGGAGGCTGGGCCTGACCATTAGATGACCCCTATTGATTTAAGGGGTCATCTGGTCAAAGGTCAAGGTCACAGCGACCTTGAATGCAAAAATGTTCTTTGAGTGTTAATTCAACAAAGCCTGCACCCATGGCCCTCAAACTTGATTTTGGGGATGGGCCTGACCTTTAGATGACCCCTTTTGTTCTAGGGGTCATTGGGTCAAAGGTCACTGTGACCTTGAATGCAAAAAGCTTGTCTGTATGATAACTTGACAATGCCTGCACCTATGACCCTCAAACTTGACATGGGTGGTTTTGGGTGACCATTTGATGACTCCTATGGATTTTGAGGTCATAGAGTCAAAGGTCATGGTCATAACTCATATTTATCATTAAAATTTTGTCATATTTACTTATTCTCTGCTGCGAAGAATGGTCATCATCTTAAAACTGCCTCAAAGGCATCCAATGTCAATGACAAATCAGCTTTCATTTTGGTCTGTGCATATTTCATTCAATTGTCCAAATAATCCTGACAACATGGCGCTCGGGGGGGGGGGGGGGGGGTGGGCATAATGTTTGACAAACATCTCTTGTTAATTATGAATGGGGGAGACATATGGTTTTTGCCCTGTCCATCAGTCAGTCCGTCAGTCTGTACGTCACACTTCGTTTCCGCTCAATAACTTTAGAACTCATAGACCCAGGAACTTCATACTTGGTATACTGGTTGGTCATGACTAGTTGATGACCCCTATTGATTTTGTGATCAGAAGGTCAAAGGTCAAAGTCGAGGTAAACTTGGGGTAAAAAAAAAGGTTTCCCCTCAATAACTAGAGATCCTTTGGGTCCAGGAACTTCATACTTGGTATGCTAGTTGTTCATGGCTAGTAGTTACCCCTATTGATTTTGATATCAAATGGTCAAATGTCGCAGTTACCTTCAGGTAAAAAATGATATGTTGACGGTAACCTTAAGCTTAAAAATGGTTTCTGCTCAATAACTAAAGAATGCTTGTACCCAGGAACTTCATACTTTGTTTGCTAGTTGGTCATGACTAGATGACTCCTATTGATTTTGAGATCAGTAGGTCAAAGGTCAAGGTCACCGTGACTTTGAGGTGAAGAAATGGCTACCGCTCAGTAACATGAGAACGCTTGCACCCAGGAACTTCATACTTGGTATGCAAGTTGGTCATGATTAGTAAATGACCCCTATTGATTTTGTGATCAGTCCGTCAGTCAGTCTGTCAGTCCATCAGTCTGTACGTCACACTTCATTTCAGCTCAATATATAAAGAAAGCTTGCACCTGGGAACTTCATACTTGGTATGCTAGTTGGTCATGACTAATAGATGACACCTATTGATTTTGAGATCAGTAGGTCAAAGGTCGAGGTTGCAGTAGATGTTCACTATTTAATACGGGTGAATAAACCAAACTTTACTGTTGGTTTGTCTCCAGTCCAAAATTACAAATTTCATTTTGATCATTTTTTTTTCTTAGCTACAACCACACATGTATCTTATTTCACATAAAGTCTCTGTTTTTCTTGTCAAGTGTTACAACTAGGTATCACTTAATTTTGAACATAACCATCATGTAGCATGCCAAATCTGCATTTTTCTTCTGGGCTTGATTTCAGGTTTTTATAAGTAACCCTTTTTTCTTTTTCACATGTGCCTATCGCAGGATAGGAATCCTGATTTTCAGGCTCAGGAATATGTTTTTTGCAGTCCTGATGTGCTACTATAATAATATAGAACTGCTTTTTTGTGTCGCCTGAAAAGACGACATATAGGGGTTACTTTTGTCGGCGGCGGCGTCCGCCTCCCATTTTCGCTTGTCCGGGGTATATCTCCTAAACTATTAGTGGTATCAACTTGAAACTTCATATGTACATAGATCTAATTGAGGGCAAGTGCAGTGCACAAGAAGTGTTGCTCTTGCTTCCATATTTTTAGAGTTATTGCCCTTTGTTATTTTTCATGCTTCAAGTTTTGTCCGGGGCATATCTTGTACAATATAAGAGTTATCAACTTGAAACTTCATATGTAGATAGATCTCATGGAGGGCAAGTGCAGTGCACAATAACAGTAACTCTTGCTTTCTTAGTTTTAAAATTATTGCCCTTTGTTAATTTTCATGCTTAAAGTTTTGTCCGGGGCATATCTTAAAGAATATAAGAGGTATCAACTTGAAACTTCATAGCTACATAGATCTCATTGAGGGCAAGTGCAGTGCACAATAACAGTAACTCTTGCTTTCTTAGTTTTAAAGTTATTGCCCTTTGTTAATTTTCATGCTTAAAGTTTTGTCCGGGGCATATCTTGAAGAATATAAGAGGTATCAACTTGAAACTTCATAGCTAGATAGATCTCATTGAGGGCAAGTGCAGTGCACAATAACAGTAACTCTTGCTTTCTTAGTTTTAAAGTTATTGCCCTTTGTTAATTTTCATGCTTAAAGTTTTGTCCGGGGCATATCTTGAAGAATATAAGAGGTATCAACTTGAAACTTCATAGCTAGATAGATCTCATTGAGGGCAAGTGCAGTGCACAAGAACCGTTACTCTTGCTGCCATAGTTTTAGAGTTATTGCCCTTTGTTAATTTTCTTGCTTAGGTTTTGTCCGTGGCATATCTCGTAAACTATAGGAGGTTTCAACCTGAAACTTATTCCGTAGGTATATCTGATTGAGGGTTCAAATGCCACCTACACTTGAAAGTTAAATGGCAACATCATTGTCTATAAATGAATAAAATGCCAATCTAACAGCTATAATGTCGACAGTAAATAATTCGTCAGGCGACACATCCGACTCGCGGAGTTCTAGTCTTGAGAGTAAATTGTGTGTAATGTTTTCACTTGGATATTGTTATTATGTTTTGAGTGTGAATATTGTGAATTGAATTTCACATGAATTGTTGGGTACTTGTATCTAATTTTAATTGTCAATTAAAAGCCGTTATTCGTACATATTGAAATATTGTATTTTAACTTTGATGTTTTTAATGTTTGTGCTTTGCTAGGATGAACCATATTATGCTCTACCTTTATATACCTTTAATTCATAAATGTTCGCATATTATAGACATTTTGGTATTTTTGTCCTGAAATGTTACATATTGCAATTTATATAATGTAGCACAATTCAAGCTGGTAAAATTTGTTCCATTGTTATCATTTATTAGCTCGACTATTCGAAGAATAAGGAGAGCTATCCTAGTCACCCGAGCGTCAGTGTTGGTGTCGGCGTTGGCGTAACCACTTATGTTAAAGTTTGCGTACCACCTCAAATATTTTTAAAGTTTATTGACATTCGGCTTTGAAACTTTGCACACTTGTTCACCATCATGCCCCCAACCTGTATACAGGAGGAGGTAACTCTATCAAGCATTTTGACAAAATTATGCCCCTTTTCCGACTTAGAATTTACGTTAAAGTTTTCGTACCACCTCAAATATTTTTAAAGTCCATTGACATATGGCTTTGAAACTTTGCACACTTGTTCACCAACATGCCCCCAACCTATACACGGGAGGAGGTAACTCTATCAAGCATTTTGACAAAATTATGCCCCTTTTTGTACTTAGAATTTACGTTAAAGTTTGCATACCACCTCAAATATTTTTAAAGTCCATTGACATCTGGCTTTGAATCTTTGCACACTTGTTAACCATTATGCCCCGAACCTGCACACAGAAGAAGGTAACTCTATCAAGCATTTTGACAAAATTATGCCCCTTTTTCTACTTAGAATTTACGTTAAAGTTTGCATACCACCTCAAATATTTTCAAAGTCCATTGACATCTGGCTTTGAAACTTTGCACGCTTGTTCACCATCATGCCCCCAACCTGCACACAGGAGAAGGTAACTCTATCAAGCATTTTTACAAAATTCAACTTAGAATTTACGTTTAAGTTTGCGTACCTCCTCAAATATTTTCAAAGTCCATTGACATCTGGCTTTGAAACTTCGCACACTTGTTCACCCATCATGCCCCCAACCTGTACACAGGAGGAGGTCACTGTATCGAGCATTTTGACAAAATTATGCCCCTTTTTCGACTTAGAATTTACATTAAAGTTTGCGTACCACCTCAAATATTTTCCAATTCAGTTTATGTAAATATCTCAGCACATCATGTATTGCATTGAAACCTAATCTAACAGTGATCCATGCATGTTTCGCCTAAACTTTTCAATCCATACACCGAAAAGCGGCGGAATAGTCGAGCGCGCTGTCTCTGTGACAGCTCTTGTATTTCAGTTACACTTGTATGACCATTCAGTATATCAGATCTGTATCTCTCTTCTGGGCTTGATTTCAGGTTTTTGTAAGTACCTTTATTTTCCCTTTTCACATGTGCCTATCGCAGGATAGGAATCCTGATTTTCAGGCTCAGGAATATGGCTTTTACAGATGTGATATGCTACTATAATAATATAGAAATTCTACTATTGAGAGCAATTTGTGTATAATACCTTTACAAGTATTTAATGATACTGTTTTGGATGTTGTTATGTGAATTCATCATCACTAAATGAATCATTGTTTATTTGTGCCTTATTTTAGTTGTCAATAGAAGGATGTTAGTTGAACATTTTGAAATGGTGTATTATAATTCTGATGTTGAAATTGTAATAGTTTATGTGCTTAAGATAAACTTTGAAATGATGAATTATAATTTTGATGTTGACTTTTTTTATAGTTTATGTGCAATAGGTCCCCATATTGAAATTGGATTTTATAATTTTGATATTGATATTGTAATAGTTTATGTGCATTAGGTAAACATATTGAAATGGGATTTTATCATTTTGATGTTGAAATCGTAATTGTTTATTTGCTTAAGGTAAACATATTGAAATGGTTGATTATAATTTTGATGTGGAAATTTTTATAGTTTATGTGCATTAGGTAAACATATTGAAATGGATTTTTTTAATTTTGTGATGTTGAAAATGTAAATGTGTGTGCTTTAGCTAAACATAATGAAAAGGTGTATTGTAACTTTGATGTTGAAATTTTAAAGGTTTATGTGCTTTGGGTAAACATACTGAAATGGTGTATTATATTTTTTAAATTTTAATAGTTTATGTGCATTGTTAGGACAACTTATGAAATCTTTACCTTTCATAAGCTATTATTCATAAATGTTTGCACATTTTGATACTTTTTGTCCAGAAGTTTTGTTTTAATGTATTTTAGCACAATTCAAGCTTGTTATATTTGTTCTATTGTTTACACTTGTATTTCATTTACTGTTTTTGTATGACCATTCAGTATATCAGATCTGTATCTTTCCTCTGGGCTTGATTTCAGATTTTTGTAAGTACCTTTATTTTTCCTTTTCACATGTGCCTATCGCAGGATAGGAATCCTGATTTTCAGGCTCAGGAATATTGCCTTTCAGACCTGATATGCTATTGTAAAAATCATATAGAAAAGCTAATGTGTATTGTACCTTTTTGGTAATAAATCTTTTGTTGTGAATGTATTTTTGTGTATTTGTTATTTTCTAATTTTAATTGGCAATTAAATGATGTTATGTATACATATTTAACAATTGTACTCCTTACTTAGATGTTACAATTAGGATAATGTGTGTGCATTATTATTATGACTCATGACACATATTATGCTTTACCATTATATAACTTTAATTTATAAATGTTTGCATGAAATATGTGTTCATCCTGCAGTAGTATACATTTAGAGTTATTTTGATGAAATTGTGCATATTTCAAGTTCTTAATATTCGTTCCATTGTTTACACTTATATTTTAGTATATCTGATCAGCATCTTTCTTTTGGGCTTGATTCCAGGTTTTTGTAAATACTTTTTTTTCCTTTTTTCATGTGCCTATCACAGGATAGGAATCCTATTTTCAAGCTCAGGAATATGGTATTTACAGATGTGATATGCTACTGCAAAACTGCAGAAATTGTTCTCTTGAGAGTAATTTGTGTTAATGATACTTTTACATGTATGTACAGTGTATTAATAATGTTTAGAATGTTATAATGTGAATTTATTATCACATTAATTTGTGTGTATTTGTATCTTATTTCAATTGTCAATAAAAGGCTGGTAGGTATACATATTAAAATAGTGTATTATAATTTTGATTTTGAAATTGTAATAGTTTATGTGCATTAGGTAAACATATTGAAATGGTGTATTATAATTTTGATGTTGATATTGTAATAGTTTATGCGCATTAGGTAAACATATTGAAATGGTGTATTATAGTTTTGATGTTGATATTTTAATAGTTTATGCGCATTAGGTAAACATATTGAAATGGTGTATTATAATTTTGATGTTGATATTGTAATAGTTTATGCGCATTAGGTAAACATATTGAAATGGTGTATTATAATTTTGATGTTGATATTGTAATAGTTTATGCGCATTAGGTAAACATATTGAAATGGTGTATTATAATTTTGATGTTGATATTGTAATAGTTTATGCGCATTAGGTAAACATATTGAAATGGTGTGTTATAATTTTGATGTTGATATTGTGATAGTTTATGCGCATTAGGTAAACATTGAAATTGTGTATTATAATTTTGATGTTGATATTGTGTATAAGGTTAACATTGAAATTGTGTATTATTATTAAATTTGATGTTGAAATGATAAAAGTTTATGCGTTTTAGGTAAACATATTGAAATGGTGTATTATAACTTTGATGATGACATTGTAAAAGATTATGTGTATAAGGTAAACATTGAAATGGTGTACAATTATTAAATTCGTTGTTTAAATTGTATTGGTTAATGCACATTTATATAGGTAAACATTGAAATGGTGTATCATAATTTTGATGTTGATATTGTAATAGTTTATGCGCATTAGGTAAACATATTGAAATGGTGTATTATAATTTTGATGTTGATATTTTAATAGTTTATGCACATAAGGTAAACATATTGAAATGGTGTATTATAATTTTGATGTTGATATTGTAATAGTTTATGCGCATTAGGTAAACATATTGAAATGGTGTATTATAATTTTGATGTTGATATTTTAATAGTTTATGCACATAAGGTAAACATATTGAAATGGTGTATTATAATTTTGATGTTGATATTTTAATAGTTTATGCACATAAGGTAAACATATTGAAATGGTGTATTATAATTTTGATGTTGATATTGTAATAGTTTATGCACGTAAGGTAAACATATTGAAATGGTGTATTATAATTTTGATGTTGATATTTTAATAGTTTATGCACATAAGGTAAACATATTGAAATGGTGTATTATAATTTTGATGTTGATATTTTAATAGTTTATGCACATAAGGTAAACATTGAAATGGTGTGTTATAATTTTGATGTTGATATTTTAATAGTTTATGCGCATTAGGTAAACATATTGAAATGGTGTATTATAATTTTGATGTTGATATTGTAATAGTTTATGCGCATTAGGTAAACATATTGAAATGGTGTATTATAATTTTGATGTTGATATTGTAATAGTTTATGCGCATTAGGTAAACATATTGAAATGGTGTATTATAATTTTGATGTTGATATTTTAATAGTTTATGCGCATTAGGTAAACATATTGAAATGGTGTATTATAATTTTGATGTTGATATTGTAATAGTTTATGCGCATTAGGTAAACATATTGAAATGGTGTGTTATAATTTTGATGTTGATATTTTAATAGTTTATGCACATAAGGTAAACATATTGAAATGGTGTATTTTAATTTTGATGTTGATATTTTAATAGTTTATGCACATAAGGTAAACATATTGAAATGGTGTATTATAATTTTGATGTTGATATTGTGATAGTTTATGCGCATTAGGTAAACATATTGAAATGGTGTATTATAATTTTGATGTTGATATTGTAATAGTTTATGCGCATTAGGTAAACATATTGAAATGGTGTATTATAATTTTGATGTTGATATTGTAATAGTTTATGCGCATTAGGTAAACATATTGAAATGGTGTATTATAATTTTGATGTTGATATTGTAATAGTTTATGCGCATTAGGTAAACATATTGAAATGGTGTATTATAATTTTGATGTTGATATTGTAATAGTTTATGCGCATTAGGTAAACATATTGAAATGGTGTGTTATAATTTTGATGTTGATATTTTAATAGTTTATGCACATAAGGTAAACATATTGAAATGGTGTATTTTAATTTTGATGTTGATATTTTAATAGTTTATGCACATAAGGTAAACATATTGAAATGGTGTATTATAATTTTGATGTTGATATTTTAATAGTTTATGCACATAAGGTAAACATATTGAAATGGTGTATTATAATTTTGATGTTGATATTTTAATAGTTTATGCACATAAGGTAAACATATTGAAATGGTGTATTATAATTTTGATGTTGATATTGTGATAGTTTATGCGCATTAGGTAAACATATTGAAATGGTGTATTATAATTTTGATGTTGATATTTTGATAGTTTATGCACATTAGGTAAACATATTGAAATGGTGTATTATAATTTTGATGTTGATATTGTGATAGTTTATGCGCATTAGGTAAACATATTGAAATGGTGTATTATAATTTTGATGTTGATATTTTAATAGTTTATGCACATAAGGTAAACATATTGAAATGGTGTATTATAATTTTGATGTTGATATTTTAATAGTGTATGCACATAAGGTAAACATATTGAAATGGTGTATTATAATTTTGATGTTGATATTTTAATAGTGTATGCTTATAAGGTAAACATATTGAAATGGTGTATTATAATTTTGATGTTGATATTTTAATAGTATATGCTTATAAAGTTAACAGATTGAAGTGGTGTATTATGATTTTGATGCTGATATTGTGATAGTTTATGCGCATTAGGTAAACATATTGAAATGGTGTATTATAATTTTGATGTTGATATTGTAATAGTTTATGCGCATTAGGTAAACATATTGAAATGGTGTATTATAATTTTGATGTTGATATTGTAATAGTTTATGCGCATTAGGTAAACATATTGAAATGGTGTATTATAATTTTGATGTTGATATTGTAATAGTTTATGCGCATTAGGTAAACATATTGAAATGGTGTGTTATAATTTTGATGTTGATATTGTGATAGTTTATGCGCATTAGGTAAACATTGAAATTGTGTATTATAATTTTGATGTTGATATTGTGTATAAGGTTAACATTGAAATTGTGTATTATTATTAAATTTGATGTTGAAATGATAAAAGTTTATGCGTTTTAGGTAAACATATTGAAATGGTGTATTATAACTTTGATGATGACATTGTAAAAGATTATGTGTATAAGGTAAACATTGAAATGGTGTACAATTATTAAATTCGTTGTTTAAATTGTATTGGTTAATGCACATTTATATAGGTAAACATTGAAATGGTGTATCATAATTTTGATGTTGATATTGTAATAGTTTATGCGCATTAGGTAAACATATTGAAATGGTGTATTATAATTTTGATGTTGATATTTTAATAGTTTATGCACATAAGGTAAACATATTGAAATGGTGTATTATAATTTTGATGTTGATATTGTAATAGTTTATGCGCATTAGGTAAACATATTGAAATGGTGTATTATAATTTTGATGTTGATATTGTAATAGTTTATGCACATAAGGTAAACATATTGAAATGGTGTATTATAATTTTGATGTTGATATTTTAATAGTTTATGCACATAAGGTAAACATATTGAAATGGTGTATTATAATTTTGATGTTGATATTGTAATAGTTTATGCACGTAAGGTAAACATATTGAAATGGTGTATTATAATTTTGATGTTGATATTTTAATAGTTTATGCACATAAGGTAAACATATTGAAATGGTGTATTATAATTTTGATGTTGATATTTTAATAGTTTATGCACATAAGGTAAACATTGAAATGGTGTGTTATAATTTTGATGTTGATATTTTAATAGTTTATGCGCATTAGGTAAACATATTGAAATGGTGTATTATAATTTTGATGTTGATATTGTAATAGTTTATGCGCATTAGGTAAACATATTGAAATGGTGTATTATAATTTTGATGTTGATATTGTAATAGTTTATGCGCATTAGGTAAACATATTGAAATGGTGTATTATAATTTTGATGTTGATATTTTAATAGTTTATGCGCATTAGGTAAACATATTGAAATGGTGTATTATAATTTTGATGTTGATATTGTAATAGTTTATGCGCATTAGGTAAACATATTGAAATGGTGTGTTATAATTTTGATGTTGATATTTTAATAGTTTATGCACATAAGGTAAACATATTGAAATGGTGTATTTTAATTTTGATGTTGATATTTTAATAGTTTATGCACATAAGGTAAACATATTGAAATGGTGTATTATAATTTTGATGTTGATATTGTGATAGTTTATGCGCATTAGGTAAACATATTGAAATGGTGTATTATAATTTTGATGTTGATATTGTAATAGTTTATGCGCATTAGGTAAACATATTGAAATGGTGTATTATAATTTTGATGTTGATATTGTAATAGTTTATGCGCATTAGGTAAACATATTGAAATGGTGTATTATAATTTTGATGTTGATATTGTAATAGTTTATGCGCATTAGGTAAACATATTGAAATGGTGTATTATAATTTTGATGTTGATATTGTAATAGTTTATGCGCATTAGGTAAACATATTGAAATGGTGTATTATAATTTTGATGTTGATATTTTAATAGTTTATGCACATAAGGTAAACATATTGAAATGGTGTATTTTAATTTTGATGTTGATATTTTAATAGTTTATGCACATAAGGTAAACATATTGAAATGGTGTATTATAATTTTGATGTTGATATTTTAATAGTTTATGCACATAAGGTAAACATATTGAAATGGTGTATTTTAATTTTGATGTTGATATTTTAATAGTTTATGCACATAAGGTAAACATATTGAAATGGTGTATTATAATTTTGATGTTGATATTGTGATAGTTTATGCGCATTAGGTAAACATATTGAAATGGTGTATTATAATTTTGATGTTGATATTTTGATAGTTTATGCACATTAGGTAAACATATTGAAATGGTGTATTATAATTTTGATGTTGATATTGTGATAGTTTATGCGCATTAGGTAAACATATTGAAATGGTGTATTATAATTTTGATGTTGATATTTTAATAGTTTATGCACATAAGGTAAACATATTGAAATGGTGTATTATAATTTTGATGTTGATATTTTAATAGTGTATGCACATAAGGTAAACATATTGAAATGGTGTATTATAATTTTGATGTTGATATTTTAATAGTGTATGCTTATAAGGTAAACATATTGAAATGGTGTATTATAATTTTGATGTTGATATTTTAATAGTATATGCTTATAAAGTTAACAGATTGAAGTGGTGTATTATGATTTTGATGCTGATATTGTAATAGTTTATGAGCACAAGGTTAACATATTGAAATGGTGTATTATAATTTTGATGTTGATATTTTAATAGTAAATGTTTATAAGGTTAACAGATTGAAGTGGTTTATTATAATTTTGATGCTGATATTGTAATAGTTTATGAGCAGAAGGTTAACATATTGAAATGGTGTATTATAGTTTTGATGTTGATATTTTAATAGTATATGCTTATAAGGTTAACAGATTGAAGTGGTGTATTATGATTTTGATGTTGATATTGTAATAGTTTATGAGCATGAGGTAAACATATTAAAATGATGTATTATAAGTTTGATGTTGATATTGTGATAATTTATGCCCATTAGGTAAACATATTGTAATGATTTATTATTATTTTGATGTTGAAATTGTAAAAGTTTATGTTCTTTAGGTAAATATATTGAAATGTCATATTATAATTTTGATGTGGAAATTGTAAAAGTTCATGCATATTGTTTAAGGATAACTTATGAAAGCTATGTCTTAAAAAGCTGTAATTCATAAATGTTTGCACATTTTGTTACTTTTTGTCCAGAAGTATGGTTATAATGTATTATTTAGCACAATACAAGCTCTTGGTATTTGTTCCATTGTTAACATTTATATTTCATTTACTGTTTTTGTATGACCATTCAGTATATCAGATCTGTATCTCTCTTCTGGGCTTGATTTCAGGTTTTTGTAAGTACCTTTATTTTACCTTTTCACATGTGCCTATCGCAGGATAGGAATCCTGATTTTCAGGCTCAGGAATATGGCTTTTACAGACCTGATATGCTTAAAATGAATTAAGGGATGCTTCTTCCAGTAACAATTGTGTATCATACATGTGTGGTTATAAAATTTTGTTCTAAATATTTTAAATAGATTATTTTTCATTTTTAATGTTGCTCAAATGATGTTGAATATATTCATTTTTAAGGCATGTTTACTCGTTTTGATGTTGAATTTTCAATACCTTCATGTGCGTTGTTATGACAACTTATGGCTCTGATTAAGAAATAGTTGTTGCTTGGAGGCATTTTGTTGATGTTTGTCTACTGACACAGTTAATCATATGATTTTCTTACAAAACTGAGTCTAGCATAATATAACATGTATTCTAGTATCATATATGTTAGTTTGCTTCAATGATTATTAACATTATAAGTTACTTTCATTTTTGTATGACCATTTAGTATATCTGTATTTTTTTTTATCTCTGTATCTATAAGGACTTCCATGGGTTTTGAATTCAGAGTATTGTAAATGCATTTTTTTTCGCATGTGCCTATGCAGGATAGGAATTCTGCTTTCAAGCTCAGGAATATGGCTTTTAGTTTTACATACCTGATATGCTCCTTTAAAATGAATGTAGGTTTGGCAATGTGTGCAATAATGTATTTTTTATCTATTGTGGGTTTATTAGATTATGGTTTTGTTTGGCACAGTTAGGGAGTCATTATTTTATTGGTTTTAACTTTTTTTCAGTTATATAATTATATATGAGCTTTTCTTACTGCTTATTTGACCTGTATTATGACATTGTCCTTGAATGTATTTTAATCATATAGTATCTTATTTCCATTTTAGCAGTCATTTATTATTGATTATTTGTGTGTCAATTAGAGTTGCAAGGAAATGTATTACACATACATGTATGGTGTCTGATGCCACACATATTTATGATTGTGACTTTGTACCATATCTGTCCACTTTAAACTTGTGTGAATTTGTAAACAATATATGTTAAGGACTATTTTAATAATTTGTATGGCTTAATCTATTAAACAAACTTTACAGTGTATACGTGATAGTTTAGGAACACTGTACATTTTAATTTATGCCCGAATAGCAAGACTTTGGAATTGTTTAATACACATAATTTTTACATATTTGATTTCATGACACAGTTGACAATGTAAACCTTGATATGAAGTTAATTAGCTTGATTATAACAATATTTTATAGTTTGCATAGTTTGCATAATCCATTGAGTCAGTTTACGATACGGTGGGGGAGCCCGGGAGGATACAAACTCATTGGGGAAGCCTTGAGGAAGAATCCAAGCCTTGATCGAACAACTGCTTGCTTGTATAATAGTGGAGACACATATACCCCTAAGTGACCACAGTTATCTGCCCCTTGTTGTCCAATATCGGGACTGTAACTGTACATGTACCATTCATGATTGACTGAATGAAATAGTGCACGTATTCTTTTCTAGTTGAGAGGGTCTAGATAAATAGAAAACTGGATAGATTTAATGATTTCCAATATCTTTTCATGAAAGGTGGATGTTTAAAAACACAGGGGGTTAGTTATGGTAACAGAAAATGGGGGGGTCCAGTTTCATAGATGGTCAACATGTTGTGTTTTTGGTTGTTGTTTTTTCTCATAAAACAATATTTCAGAAAAAAATCTTTATTTTGTTGGGACTGGTTTTTATTTTATGAAGGTAGATAATGATATTAAAAATATATTTAAAAGAAATGTGGTCTGATGCAATTATAATTAAAGCAGAGTTTCCAAAATGGGTTGGGTAAATCAAAATTCATTTTTGAAACGAAACAGTTTTGAAAAAAAAGCTACATTAATTGACCTTAAATCTTGCTTGCAAGCAGTAACATTTAGGTTTGTTTTTGTTTTAAGAGAAATTTTGTTTAATATCTTCAGGTAAAATGAGGCATGACTAACAGACTCAGAAGTCCAATAAAATCCAAAGTAGACCCCGAAAAATACAGCACGGCAGTTTTCAAGTAATCTTGGCATCTTGAATGGATTAGGGCGTAAGTGTATCACTATACCCAGGCAACATTTCTGAGAAACTTCTCCGTCTTGCCATCTTGACAATATGAGAGAATGAGCAATCATTAAAGCTTATGCCAACAGCTTTGTAGATTTATTTTAGGACTTTTGGAGTACTTTTTAGCTCGACTTTTCCAAGAATACTAGTTGCCTGGCGTTTGTGTCGGAGTCTGATTAAACGTTAAGGGCAAGTTGGCATTTTCACTTATAACTCAATACCCTTCTTTAAATTCACTTAATAATTCACCAATATGTTCAGGACCTTCCCATTATGAGTTTACATAACTGCATATTATCCTAAGTACAAATTATGGCCCCTGATTAACTTAGGAACTTAGGTTAAAGTTTAAAGGCACATTGTGTCAGGCTAAAGTTTTAGGACATTTTTACTACCGGTAATAACTTCTATACCCTTCATTGAATTGACTAAATATGTCACACAATCTAACTATTAGGTTTCATAACACCATTTCATCCTAAATACAAATATTGTCAATGATTGACTTAGGGACTTAGGTCTAAATTTTAGGGTTATTTATGTCTGGTTGAAGTTTAAGGGCCAGTTGCCTCAAAGGTAAAGGTCACATGAGACATTTAAAGGTCAGAGTACACTTGCTTGTGTCTGCGCTATAACTTACTTATGCATTGATGGATTACCATATTACTTGGTGCAAATGTCGTCCTCATTAAGACAATGTGCAGTGACCTTGACCCAGTTCCATACCTCAAAGGTTGTCACACAAGACATTTTAAGGTCCGAGTACACATGCTCGTGTCTGCGCTATAACTTACTTATGCATTGATGGATTACCATATTATCTGGTTCAAAATCTTGTCCTCATTGAGACGATGTGCAGTGACCCTGACCTGAGTCCATACCTCAAGGTCAGACGAAACATTTAAAGGTCAGATTACGCATACTCATGTCTGCGCTATAACTTACTTATGCATGGATGGATTACCATGTTACTTGGTACAAATGTCGTCCTTATTGAGACTGTGTGGTGACCTTGACCAGGGTCCACACCTCAAAGGTCAAGGTCATTTGAGACATTTAAAGGTCAGAGTACACATGCTTGTGTCCGCACTATAACTAAATTATGCAATGATGGATTACCATATTATTTGGTACAAATGTTGTCCTCATTGAGACGATGTGCAGTGACTTTGACCTGGGTCCATACCTCAAAGGTCAAGGTCACATGAGACATTTAAAGGTCTGATTATACATGCTCATGTCTGTGCTATAACTTTCTTATGTATTGATGGATTACCAACAATTACTGAATTTGATCCAAGAACTTGAACCAACTGCAATTTGTGCCAGTAATCCATCATAAAGTTTAGGGTCCATATTATGACAATGCTAAATAGAGGATAAGATATAAATGTTAAATGAAAGTGTTAAACAAGTTGCACAGATTGATACTTAGCGCACTCTACCAAACATTATCATTATGTGCCACAAGTTTAAATATTTAAAAAAACAACGGACAGAAATGTGATCATATGTTTATAACATGTGTTTTCTCTTCAAAAGAAGTAAAACAATGTTATGATGTCACCACAATATATATCTATCACTTTATCGAAAATACATAAAGCTTGCTATTTCATTTATGTTATAAGTCAAGGACTCATTTTCTTTCTTTCTTTTTGCCAAAATAACCTTGACATTGATCTTACATACACTACACAAAATATGAATAACTTTAACAAATATCCTTTTTATAATATGTTCATATATCCAAGAATATTGAGGTTACCGATCAAACAGCTCGTATTTCCTATATTCCCACTCTTGACCAGTGGTTGTGTACAATTTTGGTCAGATTCAACGTACCAGTCAGGTTGCGAGAAAAACAAAATATACTAAAAAATAATTTATTTTATCACTCATCTTTAAGAGGAAACGGAACAAAATTTATAAGATGCAATTGTTGTAAAACATGACTGTTAATGAATGAATAATTGGATCAAGTAAAGGGGATAGAAAGTGTTCTGATTACATTATAGTAAGAGCCTTTTCTCTTTATGTACCTAAAATACAATCAAAATGCCTAAATACACAAACTGGTTGTTTATTGTATAGCCTGCCTGTTAGCTTAAGTTCTTATGGTGACTTGTGCTGGCCCAAACTGGGTCCTGTCCTGAATTCCGTACCGACTGCTGGCATGGGTTTCCGAGAAAGAATCAATACCGCATGTTAGTAAGAAGAAATTCTAACCATGTGTGGTTTTGATTTCCGCCAAAATGCTATCTGTGCATTCAATCAGTTGAGTAAAAACTAAAAATGTCTAAAAGATTATATATTTTGTCATAAATTCAAATGATTGTATACTGGCATTTCATTTATTAACAGTAGTAGATGGTAGTTTTCAATGTGTAAAACATTGCCTTGGTGTCTTTTCAGATTCCAATGTGCCAGGAAATTGCGGCACAGCTCCAGCAAGTGGTCATGCAATCAAAAACTGGGATCTGCAACCTGGATCCCATATAACAGGAGAATGAAGATGTCAGTGACCCCTGTAGAACATTGCTGTATGTAAAGGATTTTAAAATGTGACACTTACAGCAAATCCATTTGATTAAGCCAGATGTAGACAAAGGGAAAGTGCTGTTCTCTTAAATGCATGCCAAACAGATCCTAAATATTTTTTCATCAAATTTGTTTTCTCTGCATTTCTTCCATCACTTTGTCATTTCATGTATGAAAATACTAGCAGTTATCATGAATCTTTGATTTTTAGCTCATCTTAGCCATCGGCTGAGGGTGAGCTATAAGGATCGATGAATGTCCGTTATCCGTCGTCTGTCTTCCGTCGTCCATCCACACTTAGTTTGTTAACACCCGAGTGGTCAATTTTTTGGCACCGTTGTCACAAAACTTGGTCAGGATGTTTGTTCCAGTCATTACTCAGACGAATTTGAATATGGGTCATTTGGGATGAAAAACTAGGACACATGACCCAAAAATAGAAAAATCTTTTTAACACTCTAGAGTCTACTTTTTCAGTCCAAATATCCATGAAATTTGTCAGAAAGGTTGTTTCCTTGATTTCTAGCTCAAGTTTGAATATGTGTCGTCTTGGGTCAAAAACTAGGTCACAGAGCCGAAATATGGAAAAACCTGAACACTCTAGAGTTTTCATTTTATGTAATAAAATCAAGAGTTTTTATCCAATGGTTATCAAACTTGGTCAGACTATTTTTCGGCATGTTACCTTAAATATATATATGAATATGGGTCATCTCAGGTCAAAAACTAGGTCACTAGGTCAAATTTTAAGAAGAAATATTTCATGGTAATAAATTCAACAATTTTTATCAAATCTTGATGAAACATGGTCAGAGTGCATGTCTGCATTATATCTTGCATATTTTTATGCCCCCGAAGGTGGGCATATTAAAATCGCACCGTCCGTCCGTCTGTCCGTCCGGCTCTGTAACTTTCCCTTGTATGGACAGATTTTAAAATAACTTGCCACATGTGTTCCACATACCAAGACGACGTGTGGCGTGCAAGACTCGTGTCCCTACCTCAAAGGTCAAGGTCACACTTAGTGTTTATTCACAATGGAGTGCTGCATATAAGGACATAGAGTATAGGTTGTCGTGTCCGGGCTGTAACTTTCTCTTGTATGGACAGATTTTAAAATAACTTGCCACATGTGTACCACATACCAAGACGACGTGTCGCTTGCAAGACCCGTGTCCCTACCTCAAAGGTCAAGGTCACACTTAGTGTTTATTCACAATGGAGCGCTGCATATAAGGACATAGAGTACAGGTTGTCGTGTCCGGGCTGTAACTTTCCCTTGTATCGACAGATTTTAAAATAACTTGCCAAATGTGTTCCACATACCAAGACGACGTGTCGCCTGCAAGACCTGTGTCCCTACCTCAAAGGTCAAGGTCAAACTTAGTGTTTATTCACAATGGAGTGCTGCATATAAGGACATAGAGTATAGGTTGTCGTGTCCGGGCTGTAACTTTCTCTTGTATGGACAGATTTTAAAATAACTTGCCACATGTGTTCCACATACCAAGACGACGTGTCGCGTGCAAGACCCGTGTCCCTACCTCAAAGGTCAAGGTCACACTTAGTGTTTATTTACAATGGAGTGCTGCATATAAGGACATAGAGTATAGGTTGTCGTGTCCGGGCTGTAACTTTCCCTTGTATGGACAGATTTTAAAATAACTTGCCAAATGTGTTCCACATACCAAGACGACATGTCGCGTGCAAAACCCGTGTCCCTACCTCAAAGGTCAAGGTCACACTTAGAGTTTATTTACAATGGAGTGCTGCATATAACGACATAGAGTATAGGTTGTCGTGTCCGGGCTGTAACTTTCCCTTGTATGGACAGATTTTAAAATAACTTGCCACATGTGTTCCACATGCCAAGACGACGTGTCGCCTGCAAGACCCGTGTCCCTACCTCAAAGGTCAAGGTCACACTTAGTGTTTATTCACAATGGAGTGCTGCATATAAGGACATAGAGTATAGGTTGTCGTGTCCGGGCTGTAACTTTCTCTTGTATGGACAGATTTTAAAATAACTTGCCACATGTGTTCCACATACCAAGACGACGTGTCGTGTGCAAGACCCGTGTCCCTGCCTCAAAGGTCAAGGTCACACATAGTGTTTATTCACAATGGAGTGCTGCATATAAGGACATAGAGTATAGGTTGTCGTGTCCGGGCTGTAACTTTCCCTTGTATGGACAGATTTTAAAAAAACTTCACACATGTGTTCCACAAACCAAGACGACGTGTCGCGTGCAAGACCCGTGTCCCTACCTCAAAGGTCAAGGTCACACTTAGTGTTTATTCACAATGGAGTGCTGCATATAAGGACATAGAGTATAGGTTGTCGTGTCAGGGCTGTTACTTTCCCTTGTATGGACAGATTTTAAAATCACTTGCTACATGTGTTCCACATACGAAGACAACATGTCGTGTGCAAGACCCATGTCCCTACCTCTAAGGTGAAAGATACACTAAGTGTTTATTCACAAGGGAATTCTGAATATAAGGACATAACAGTGTAGGTTGTCAAGTATGGGTGGTATTTTTTTTATGTTCAGAGGAAATTTAAAATAACTTGCCATATGTATTTGACACGTAAAGGCAAGATAAACTTTTCATGTACTGACCTTGTTCGTAGGTCAATGTCACATTTGGGGGCATTTGTCACATACTGTGACAGCTCTTGTTTAATATGGGTCAACCCGGGTCAAAATCTAGGTCACTAGGTAAAATCTTTGGAAAAATCTTTCCACGAGAAAATTCAACATTTTTTTGGTCAAATCTTTATGAAACTTGGTCAGAATATTTGTCTGCATAATACCTTGAAAAATCTTTAATATGGGTCATCCCTGGTCAAAATCTAGGTCAAATCTTAGAAGAAAGAATTCCAGTTATAAAAATTCATTAATTTCTGTCAAATCTTTATGAAACTTGGTCAGAACATTTGTCTACATGTTGTCTTAAACATTTGTGAATATGGGTCACCTCAGATCAAAAACTAGGTCACTTGGTCAAACCTTAGGAAATATTTCCCCAATGTCATGAAAAAAATGAAATCTTAGATGATGAAGTGTGTCATCTAGGGTCAAAAACTAGGTCTCTGGGACAGATCTTATTAGAAAAGCTGATTATTTATAAAATGTTCATTTTTTTCCTCACACAAATGGAATAGTTTCTGTTGATCAGGTAATTTGTATGAACGATATCTCTGATAAGTATAAATATGAGTCGTTTTGGTGAAAAATACTAGGTCCCTAGCTCAAATCCTAGGTTTTACAAAATTGCATCGTTAAATAAAAAATCCCGCTTTAATGCAGCGTTGCCGCATTGGCGTCTTGTTAAAAAATGGGGAGAGCTATTCCACTCAACCTGGCATCAGCGTCACATCTTTGTCAAGGTTTTGCATGGAAGAAAATACATTTGAGTCAATATCGCAGCAAATACTCCATGTATTGCATTGGAATTTATCACAAGTGTTCCCAACCACCCAACCTACTTAATCAAGTGACACAACTCTATCTTGAATATGATGCAAATTATGGCCCTTTATTTTTCGACTTAGAAATTCTGGTTAAGGTTTTGCATCTAACCACATATATCTCAGCAAATGCATCATATATCATTGCAAATTCAGACATGTGTTTCCAATTCTCCAACCCACTTAATTAATCAAGTTATATCAAATCTATTTTGCATATAATGCAAATTGTGGCTTTTTAATTACTTCAATATTCTGGTAAGGTTTTGCTTGCAAGCACACATAAGCTTATTTCTTATTAACATTTTTTTGCATTGATACCTTATAAATACAAAAGTACTCAACCATCCAGTCTATTATTTGATTGAGAAAGTCTGGTTTATGTTTTGCATAAAACCACATTTAGGTCAATATTTCAGCAAATACATCTTGTATTGAATCAAAATTTGTCTATTTATTCCCAACTGTCAAACCTACTTAAGTACTCATTTTAGATCACTCTATTTTGTGTTTTATGAAAATATTAGCTCTTAATAATTCAACTTCTAAGGGTTGGCATGCAAGCGTGCTTACATTAACTTGCTCATGGTTTGTAAAAAGCACTTTTTTTAATTACCAAATAAAGTTGGCAAATCAAAAGGAGTGTTAAAACAAAAACACCAAAAGCTGGAACTCTTCAGCAAATGTTGATATGTGCTCATATATCGACTTTGAAGACCACAGTTTTCATTTGCATTTATAACACAATTGAAAATTAATTATGGCTGTGGTGTTATGGCTCTTTTCTTATTTTTAGCTCTACTGGCCAAATATATATTATATTATGAAACATATATCCGGTAAAAAAAGAACTGTGGTCTGTTGCCGTATAATTTTTAGCTCACCTGAGCACGAAGTGCTTAAGGTGAGCTATTTTGATTGCCCAGTGTTTGTCGTCGTCCGTTGTCAAAAATTTGACTGTTAACACTCTAGAGGTCACAATTTTGGCACAATCTTAATGAAACTTGGTCAGAATGTTACCCTCAATAAAATCTTGGACGAGTTCGATATTGGGTCATCTGGGGTTAAAAACTAGGTCACCAGGTCAAATTAAAGGAAAAGCTTGTTAACACTAAAGAGGTCACATGTATGACTTTAATTTTCATGAAACTTGGTCAGAATGTTAATATTTATGATCTCTAGGTCAAGTTCGAATCTGGGTCATGTACGGTCAAAAACTAGGTCACCAGGTCAAATTGAAGGAAAAGCTTGTTAACACTCTAGAAGTCACATTTTTGACTGTATGTTCATGAAGTTGGTCAGATTGCTTATATTAATAATCTTTAGGTTAAGTTTAAATCTGGGTCATATGCAATCAAAAACTAGGTCAGCAGGTCAAATGATAGGAAAAGCTTGTTAGTTCTCTAGAGGTCATATTTATGACTGTATGTTCATGAAACTTAGTCAGAATGTATATATTGATTAGCTCAAGGCCATGGTCGAATCGTGGTCATGTGCGGTCAAAAAATAGGTCACCAGGTCAAATTTAAGGAAAAACTTGTTAACAATCTAGAGGACACATTTATAAATGTTTCTTCATGAAATTTGGTCAGAATGTTTATATTAATAATCTCTAAGTCAAGTTTAAATCTGGGTCATGTGTGGTCGAAAACTGGGTCATTAGGTCAAATCATAGGAAAAGCTTGTTAGCACTCTAGAGGTCACATTTATGCCTGTATGTTCATGAAACCTAGTCAGATTGTTTATATTGATTAGCTCAAGGCCAAGTTCGAATCTGGGTCATGTGCGGTCAAAAACTAGGTCACCAGGTCAAATTTAAGAAAAGCTTGTTAACACTCTAGAGGCCACATTTATGACCATATGTTCATGGAACTTGATCAGAATGTTATTCTTGATGATCTTTATGCAGAGTTTGAAACAAGGTAATCAAAGGTCAAAAACCAGGCCACTAGGTCAAATCATAGAACAACTTTGTAAACACTGTAGAGGTTACATTCTCTCTTTGATCACCATGAAACTATGTCAGAATGTTTGTGTTTATGAAGTCTATGCCAAATTTGAAACTGGGTAACCTGAGTTTAAAAACTAGGTCACAAAGTCAAATCATGGAAAACATTGTTAAAACACTGTTGAGGCCATATTTTCTACTTTATTTATATGAAACCTGGTCAGAATGTACTTATTACAGCAAGGTAAGGTTTGTAACTGGGTCATCCGTGATATTAAAAAAATCATCCGTGATATTAAAATAAACTTGGTCACTAGGAAGGATCTAAGAAATATATTTTTTTATTCCAGCAGGTATAAATGTTTTGATTCAATACGTCATGATTGTATGCAGATTTATTGAAAATATACTCTGTAAAAAAGTCCTTCCATGATGTAGTCAAAAGTATGTATAATAAGTTTTCAATGTTTCGTGCATTTTCATGTAGAACAAGTGTTTTAATCACACTCACTGCTAAAATACATTCTGAATTAAATGAAACAATTTTCATGTTTATACTCCAACCGTAACAAGAACAGAAAATAAAAATGTACAAAAACAAAGACAAGTACGCATCCTTTCTAAGGTAGCAGACCACCAGACTGACATTTCAAATTCTCCAAAACTGTTATACCTTCAACTTTAATATTTAATATGTAGCTTTGAAAACTAGTCCTAAATTTTCCATCGCCCTGAAAAACACTTAAGCCTCCCCCTGTCACAATTGGCCTCGCCCTGAAAACACTTATTTCACACTTGAATTGGATCAGGTGAGCGATACATGGCCTTCAGGGCCCTCTTATTTTCTATTTAATGTAAGCATACTTCCAAGACTGATGCAATATACCAGTGGAAATATATCCCTGTATAAAATGGATAAATGCACGTTGCCTTTTTGTTTCAGACTAATAGGGGGCGTTAGCAAGCAGCCATCGTCTCTGGGGCAACTGTACAGACTGATATTGAACCACCATCCCTATTAATCTGTCATTTATTGTATATTCAAGATATTGTGAAATAAAACGAGCATAAACGGGTTGTGGGAGGGGGCAAGGTAACCATGGTGTGTTAAACACTAGTCACGTGTGTTCAATATACACACGCGTTTACAGAACCGGGGTATATATATATATATGCGAGAACTATATCAAGACAAATGATCACAACTAAGTGTCTCCTTTCAAGTAATTAGTGTTTAGTGTCATTTTATGGCGCCTGCATAGCATTGCAGACATGCGTACAGGGATGATGTTGTCCGGCATAGGCGTCTGTGGAAACAATCGTTTCTGCTCTGTCTCCAGCATTACTTATCTGATATTTCCTGATTAAGGTTTCAATGTTAATCTGTAAAATATATCATTTTATTGTGATAAACCCTATGGTTACACAATAAACTCTGGAGTTATTGCCCATTGAACCGTTAAGATTAGAACAAATTATCTTTGCCGGCTTTCTAACTTGCATATCTTGTCCAATTTTTACCAAACTTTGTCACATTATGGGCATATGTCTTGAAGGAGATCCATTAACAGCTTTCTAAATTGAGAATCTCTGCATGTATTGCATTATACTAAACTAACACAATACAGTTTAATAGTGAAACATATTGCCCTGGTATATTATTATACTTGTAATTAAAAAGCGAATTCTAGTTGTACAGTACGCCATTTCTTAGACTTACAAAATATTAAAATTAACATGATAAAAAATAGCATAGTAGTTTCATACCTAAAATAGGATGACGTATAGAAATAATGCATATGATATGCAATGAAACATCGATTGGCAATTTAAAAAAAACGTGTTACCATCGACGGAAATAGATGTGATATCGTCAAGAACAAAAAAGTGATCTCAGATACGTCATATTTTGAAAACTAGTAAATGGAGAGATTCTTTTATGTTCTAAAACAAGAGTGATTGAATCGCCCAGCCTGGTAGCCAAACAGTAGGAGTAAGGCCAATCTGTTAGTATCTAGTTGGCTACCAGGCTGGACGAGGTTCCAGCCTGGTAGCCAACTAGGAGTAAGGCCAGTCAGCAAGAACCTCGTCCAGCCTGGTAGCCAACTAGGAGTAAGGCCAGTCAGCAAGAACCTCGTCCAGCCTGGTAGCCAACTAGGAGTAAGGCCAGTCAGCAAGAACCTCGCCCAGCCTGGTAGCCACCTAGGAGTAAGGCCAATCAGCAAGAACCTCGTCCAGCCTGGTAGCCAACTAGGAGTAAGGCCAATCAGCAAGAACCTCGCCCAGCCTGGTAGCCAACTAGGAGTAAGGCCAATCAGCAAGAACCTCGCCCAGCCTGGTAGCCAACTAGGAGTAAGGCCAATCAGCAAGAACCTCGCCCAGCCTGGTAGCCAACTAGGAGTAAGGCCAATCAGCAAGAACCTCGTCCAGCCTGGTAGCCAACTAGGAGTAAGGCCAGTCAGCAAGAACCTCGTCCAGCCTGGTAGCCAACTAGGAGTAAGGCCAGTCAGCAAGAACCTCGTCCAGCCTGGTAGCCAACTAGGAGTAAGGCCAGTCAGCAAGGACCTCGTCCAGCCTGGTAGCCAACTAGGAGTAAGGCCAGTCAGCAAGGACCTCGTCCAGCCTGGTAGCCAACTAGGAGTAAGGCCAGTCAGCAAGAACCTCGCCCAGCCTGGTAGCCAACTAGGAGTAAGGCCAGTCAGCAAGAACCTCGCCCAGCCTGGTAGCCAACTAGGAGTAAGGCCAGTCAGCAAGAACCTCGTCCAGCCTGGTAGCCAACTAGGAGTAAGGCCAATCAGCAAGAACCTCGCCCAGCCTGGTAGCCAACTAGGAGTAAGGCCAATCAGCAAGAACCTCGTCCAGCCTGGTAGCCAACTAGGAGTAAGGCCAATCAGCAAGAACCTCGTCCAGCCTGGTAGCCAACTAGGAGTAAGGCCAATCAGCAAGAACCTCGTCCAGCCTGGTAGCCAACTAGGAGTAAGGCCAATCAGCAAGAACCTCGTCCAGCCTGGTAGCCAACTAGGAGTAAGGCCAATCAGCAAGAACCTCGTCCAGCCTGGTAGCCAACTAGGAGTAAGGCCAGTCAGCAAGAACCTCGTCCAGCCTGGTAGCCAACTAGGAGTAAGGCCAGTCAGCAAGAACCTCGTCCAGCCTGGTAGCCAACTAGGAGTAAGGCCAGTCAGCAAGAACCTCGTCCATCCTGGTAGCCAACTAGGGGTAAGGCCAGTCAGCAAGAACCTCGTCCATCCTGGTAGCCAACTAGGGGTAAGGCCAATCAGCACGAACCTCGTCCAGCCTGGTAGCCAACTAGGGGTAAGGCCAATCAGCACGAACCTCGTCCAGCCTGGTAGCCAACTAGGGGTAAGGCCAATCAGCACGAACCTCGTCCAGCCTGGTAGCCAACTAGGGGTAAGGCCAATCAGCACGAACCTCGTCCAGCCTGGTAGCCAACTAGGAGTAATGCCAATCTGCTAGTATATTATCCAGCCTGGTAGCCAACTAGGAGTAAGGCCAATCAGCAAGAACCTCGTCCAGCCTGGTAGCAAACTAGGAGTAAGGCCAATCAGCAAGAACCTCGTCCAGCCTGGTAGCCAACTAGGAGTAAGGCCAATCAGCAAGAACCTCGTCCAGCCTGGTAGCAAACTAGGAGTAAGGCCAATCCGCGAGTACATCGTCCAGCCTGGTAGCCCAATACGAGCAAGGCCAATCTGCTAGTATATTGTCCATCCTTGTAGCCAACTAGGAGTAAGACCATTCCACGAGTATTTCCACCATCCTGGTAGCCAACTAGGAGTAAGACCAATCAGCAAGAACCTCGTCCAGCCTGGTAGCCAACTAGGAGTAAGGCCAATCAGCAAGAACCTCGTCCAGCCTGGTAGCCAACTAGGAGTAAGGCCAATCAGCAAGAACCTCGTCCAGCCTGGTAGCAAACTAGGAGTAAGGCCAATCAGCAAGAACCTCGTCCAGCCTGGTAGCAAACTAGGAGTAAGGCCAATCAGCAAGAACCTCGTCCAGCCTGGTAGTAAACTAGGAGTAAGGCCAATCAGCAAGATCATCGTCCAGCCTGGTAGCCAACTAGGAGTAAGGCCAATCAGCAAGAACCTCGTCCAGCCTGGTAGCAAACTAGGAGTAAGGCCAATCTGCTAGTATATTATCCAGCCTGGTAGCCAACAAGGAGTAAGGACAATCTGCTAATATATCGACCAGCCTTGTAGCCAACTAGGATTAAGACCAATTCGCAAGTATATCGCCCAGCCTGGTAGACAACTAGGAGTTGGGTCAGTTTGGATGTATATCACCCGGCCTGGTAGCCAACTAGGAGTAAGGCCAATCCGCGAGTATATTGCCCAGTCTGTTAGACAACTGGAGAAGCCATTCCGCGAGTATATCGTCCAGTCTGGTAGACAGTAAAGGCTTGTGCAGCTACTTTAGTGCCAGATGACTACACAGCCACTACCCACTGAAGATGCCGAGTATGAGGCTGTAAACCACTATTGGAGTGCTAGACAAAGGTCAAACGTCATTTTACTAGTATACAAGTGGTGGTTTTAGTAAGTTTTTAGTTTGACTATTCGAAGAATAAGGAGGGGGTACTACTCACCCCGGCGTCGGCGTCTGGTACCCTTTATTCAATTCACTTAATAAGGTGACTTCTCTCCATTATGTTCTTAATACAATTTATGACACATTGTGTCGGGTTAAGTTGCAGGGAAAGTAAGGATTTTAACATATAACTTCTATACCCTTCATTCACTTGGCTTGGTACTTTAACAGACCATCTTGCAAATAAGATTACATAACACCATTTTAGCCTAAAGACATATGGCCTCTCATTGACTTTAGTTAAAGATTTAGGGCAAGTTTGGATGTTTAGCTCGACTATTCGAAGAATAAGGAGGGCTTTACTACTCGCGTTGGCGTCCGGTTTAAGTTTTGGGGCAAGTTGGGATTTTCAATTATAACTTCAATACCCCTCATTCAATTCACTTAATACTTCACACAGTTGTTCAGGGCCATCACATAATGAGGTTAGATAACTCCATATTATCCTTTATACGAATTATGGCCCCCGATTGACTATGGAACTTGGGTTAAAGTTTTAGGGCAGGTTGGGATATTTATTAATAACTTCTATACCCTGTATTCAATACACTGAATACTTCACACAGTTGTTCAGGACCATCACACAATGAGGTTACATAGCTTTATATTATCCTTAATGCAAGTTCTGGTCCCTGATTGGGTTAAAGTTTAAGGGCAGGTTAGGATTTTCAGTTATAACTTCAATACCCTTCATTTAAATCACTTAATACTTCACAGATCTGTTTTGGGCCATAACATAATGAGGTTAGATAACTCCATATTATCCTTTATACAAATTATGGCTCCTGATTGACTAAGGATCTTAGGTTCAAGTTTTAGGGCAGGGCGGGATATTTATTAATAACTAACTATACCCTTCTTTCAATTGCGTTTATACTTGACACAGTTGTTGAGGACCATCACACAATGAGGTTACATAGCTTTATATTATCCTTAATGCAAGTTCTGGTCCCTGAATGACTTAGAAACTTGGGTTAAAGTTTAATGGCAGGTTAGGATTTTCAGTTATAACTTCAATACCCTTCATTTAAATCACTTAATACTTCACAGATCTGTTTTGGGCCATAACATAATGAGGTTAGATAACTCCATATTATCCTTTATACAAACTATGGCCCCTGATTGACTATGGAACTTTGGTTAAAGTTTTAAGGCAGGTTGGGATATTTATTAATAACTTCTATACCCTTTATTCAATAGACCTAATACTTCACACAGTTTTTCAGGACCATCACACAATGAGGTTATATAACTCCATATTATCCTTAGTACAAGTAATGGCCCCTGATTAACTTAGAAACTAAGGTTAAAGTTTTGGGGCAAGTTGGGATTTTCAGTTATAACTTTAATACCCTTCATTTAATTCACTTGATACTTCACACAGTTGTTCTGGGCCATTACATGATGAGGTTTGATAACTCCATTATATCCTTTATACAAATTATGGCCCCAGATTGACTATGGAAGTTAGGTTCAAGTTATAGGGCAGGTTTGGATATTTATAAATAACTTCTATACCCTTTATTCAATAGACTTAATACTTCACACAGTTTTTCAGTACCATCACACAATGAGGTTAGATAACTCCATAGTATCCTTTATACAAATTATGGCCCCCGATTGACTATGGAACTTGGGTTAAAGTTTTAGGGCAGGTTGGGATATTTATTAATAACTTCTATACCCTGTATTCAATACACTGAATACTTCACACAGTTGTTCAGGACCATCACACAACGAGGTTACATAACTCCATAACTCCATATTATCCTTAATACAAGTAATGGCCCCTGATTGACTTAGAAACTTTGGTTAAAGTAATGGGGCAGGGTAAAGTTTTGGGACAAGTTGGGATTTTAATAAAATAACTTCTATACCCTTCATTCAATGTACTTAATTCTTCGCTCAATTAATGACGACCATCTTACAATAAAGTCACATAACTCCATTTTAACCCTAAATACAAATAATGGCCCTTGATTAAAAAATCTATTTCTTTTATCAGGCACATTTTTATATTCTTGACCAGGATTTCATAAAGGGGAAAAAAGTTATTAGAATAACTTTCGTCATTGTTTGAGCGGGCTGGTGGGAGGGCAGCGTCAGTCCCCTTATGTAACAAATAATTTTAGCTAGGTTTGACATCAAGTGACCAAACTTGGTATATACGGACCCCTTTCATAGGAATGCGTTTGAGGCCCCTAGGATCAGGGCCAAGGTTACTATTTAAAGAAAAATGGCTGGTATTAAATAACTTAAATAAGGGTCAACATATTGTGACCGATATTGGTATATAGGAAGTTTATAGAGACCTTTCCTGAGATTATGGTTGGGCCACGAGAGTTATGGGCTAGGTCAAGGTCACTTGCTAAAAATAGAATTATGGTTAGCACTGAATAACTCTGGTAAGGACTGACATAGTTTGGCCAAACTTGGTATATTGGACAAGTTTATGCAGAGCTTTCATTGGATTGCCTTTTGGCCCCCTAGGGTCACTGTTACTAAGATTAGATAACTGTTTGGTACTGAATTAAGAATAGTTATGGTTAACATACTGTGACCAAACTTGATATGTAGGAAGAGTTTATGGAGGACTTCCATTGGATTGTGTTTGGGGCCCTTAGAATCAAGGTCACTGTTACAAAAAATAGAAGAAAGCAGTTGAAACTGAATCTCTTCTGCCAATAATTAAAAATCCGGTTTTATCACATCGCGATTCTTGTTCACTTTTTAATTCGATTTTTTTTATTGCTTCTGACAGGCACACATTGCATCATTATTGTATTCACTTCAAAAGTCACAAACTCCCCAATGGTATCGAATAATTTTAGTTCGGTTTGACGTATAGTGACCAAACTTTGTATATAGGAACAGTTGATGGAGATCTTTCATTGAATTGCATTGCGGTCCATAGGGTCTAGGACAAGGTCATTGTGACTATAAATAGATAACCGTTTGGTACTGAATAACTTTAGTTGGGGTTGACATATTGAAACCAAACTTGGTATGTAGAAACAGTTTATGGGGGACTTCAATGGGATTGTATTTGGGGAATCTCGCAACAAAGGCGGCAGTTCTTCTCTGTCAATCATTGAAAACCTGGTTTCGTCGCTCTCGTCCGGAGCCATTATTGTGTAACTTCTGAACAAAAATTAATGAAACTTGCGTCAAGTGTATACTCTAGTGCACTCGCTGGATCGGATCAGTAACAGAAGTGCCAAGGTCAAACACTAAAAAGCTAAAACGTATGCCTAGATCCATTTGGTTTTACAATTGGTTGTCAACACGATAGTCTTCAGTTTTGATTGTATCTTGATGAAACTTGTACAGTAGTTAGTTATCCATGATAGCTTGGTTCCTTTTATTAGATATCTATTAGAGATTGGGTTCTCGAAAACCAGCCACATCGGCCCAAGCATGAGTGGATTATGGCTTTTGAAATTATCGGCAAAAAAGCCAAGTCTAAAATAAGAGAGACTTGTTTTTAGCTTGTGCATTTGGTTTTATGTTTTACTCTCCCTTGCCCTTATTAAACAGAGACCAAAATTCCAGTTTTAAGGGGTTGGTTGATTTTTAGCTCAATTGGCCCAAGGTTACTTTTAGCTATATTGGCGAAAGGCCAGAAGAGTTTATGCGATGGTGTAGGCTCTGCCGTTCTTGCATCTGTCTATCATTGCTTGTGAATGTTTGTTCAGATTATGCCCCTGTGGGGCATTACTGACCACGCCGCATGGCTCACAAGTTTGGTATACTTAAATAATGAAAATGTTGGAATATCTATTTGTCTGAAAATGCTAGGCCCAGACCTTTGATATTTGAATAAGGCATTATTTAGTGGTCCTTTACCAAGATTGTTTAACAGCAATGAAATTTATTTATGTTGTGCTTGGATTACTGACCTTTTGACCTACTTTCTTAGTTTTGAAGCTACAGCAATGAAATTTGGACCATACTTAGTTTTGAAAACAAATATTTATTTGGTACTTTGATGACCTTGTTTGTGACCTTTTGACCTTTTTTATTATTTTTTGAAGTTACAGCAATGAAATTTGGACCATGTGTATAGTTTTGGAAACAATTCCCATTGTTGTTTTTGGATGACCTTGAATGTGACCTCCTGACCTTTCTTATTTTTGAAGCTACAGCATTAAAATTTGGACTGTGTGCAGTTTTTCAAACAGGTATCAATGTTGTCCTCTGATGACACTGACTGTGACTTTTTGACCTACTTTATTATTAACCAGGTTTTCAACGAAAACCGGGTTATTAGAATGAGGTTGTCGTTGGGCGGGCGAGCGGGCGTCAAACATTGGTTTCTGTTCAATAACTTTAGTTAGCATTGATAGATATTGATGAAACTTGGTGTGTAAGTAGCTTATAGGAAGATCTAGCTTGGGATTGCTTTTGAGGGGGGTTGGGCTAAGGTCAAGGTCACTGTTACTAAAAATAGAAAAATGGTTTCTGTCCAATAACTTTAGTTAGCATTGATAGATATTGACGAAACTTGGTGTGTAAGTTGCTTATGTGAAGAGCTAGCTTGGGATTGCTTTTGAGTGGGAGGGGCTAACGTCAAGGTCACTATTACTTAAAATAGAAAAATGGTCAAGGTCACTGTTACTTTAAATAGAAAAATGGTTTCTGCCCAATAACTTTAGTTAGCATTGACAGATATTGATGAAACTTGGTGTGTAGGAAGCTTATGTGAAGAGCTAGCTTGGGATTGCTTTTGAGGTGGGTGGGGCTAACGTCAAGGTCGCCTGTTACTTAAAATAGAAAAAAATGGTTTCTGCCCAATTACTTTAGCTAGGATTGATAGATATTGACGAAAGTTGGTGTGTAGGTAGCTTATGTGAAGAGCTAGCTTGGGATTGCTATTGAGGGGGGAGGGGCTAAGGTCAAGGTCACTATTACTAAAAATAGAAAAATGGTTTCCACCAACAGTAATTTTCAGTTACGTCTCTTATTGATAAAAGTAAAGATAAAGTCATACAACCAATTAATTGGCTATAATTTCTGATTGCCCATTACAAAAACCTGGTTTAGTCGCATTGCGGCGCTTCTAGTTTTTGAAGCTACAGCAATGAAATATGGACAATGTTTACAGTTTTGAAAAAAATATCAATGTTGTGCTTGGATGACATTGACTGTGACCTTTTGACAATATTGTTCACTTGAGCAAACTCTCGTTCCCCATAACTCCTGAACATCCATGATAACGAACACATATTAAATTGTTACTTCAAATTATCTGCTTATTACATCTGTCCTCGCACATTGAAAATGCAATGTTGACCAAAAGAACCATACCAGTAGAGCATATGCCCTCATAGGCCTCTTGTTTTTAATGGTGCTACGGTGGTGCACGCAATAAAATAATGTATCTTCAACTATGTAACTAATAACTAGAAATTAATGAAAAAGCTTGTGTGGCATGTGTCATATACCAGTGCGTTAGTACAGTTCATCAGGTTATTATCACAACATGTATTGCCTTAAACGGTGTGTTTACAATCGAGCAAAAAGGCAATATAATATAGAGAAATCGAGAATGACGCTTAAAATTATGTCAATCATAAATACTGATAATGATGAAGAACGCTTACTTCACCTCTAACTAGAATCCCTTGACCAAAAATGTAACCGGTTAAATACACTTGACAGCAGATGTTTACTTCTTTAGTGGTTAGCAATTTGATGAGCATGAATCAGGACCAAGCGCTTTGTAAGCAAGAATTATTTATTGCAACCACAACATTTTCTGCCTTAGAATTTTAGCGACGTTACAATTCATACGGCAAGTACCACCCAACAATCGATTGGTTGATATAACAATTTGGCTACTTTGCTAGCAAACAAGAACATTCAATGATTCTATTTAAATCGACTGAAATCAAAACAAGTCAATATTGAATAACACTTTAATAAGTGGTGCGTCTTACTGTATTTCAATTACATTTTTGAAATTAAATTATAAAATGTCAGACAACGAATCTGAATTGGGTGTGGTTCGTAATTGTACTAAGCTGTAGTGACCAAAGACCAGAAGAGATTGTGCGATGTCTGTCGTCCGTCCACCCGTCCGGAAACTATTGCTTGTGAACACGATCCTCCCGAAAACCAGACAGATCCGTCCATGGATGCCTGGATTATGGCCCTTTAGAATTGGCAAAACATGCTTTAATTGACCTTGTAAACAAATGAATGTCAATTTTTATCATTCGATGTTTGTCAAACTTATGCAGTAGCTAGATACACATGAGAGCTCGATTCCATTCGAAAACTAGCCAGATCTGTACATGCATGACGGGATTACGGCCCTTCTTGACTTCGTCAGAAGTGCAATAATTGATCTCGTGAACACGATCAAGTCTTAATTTATAATCCAATGATTGCCAAAAATATAATATATGTCGCTAAAACATCGGTTCCTTTTGTGCATGACTTTTTAGGCCCTTCAAAATTGACCTTGTGAGCACGATTTAACTTCATTTATCTTATGTTTACCAAATTTATACAGTACTTCGATATCCATGAGAGCTCGATTCGTTTGGAAATCAGTCAGACCCGTCCATGCATGCCAGGATAATGAGCCTTAGAATAGTCAAAATGTCAATAATTGAGCTTGTGAACTGGATAAACTCTTCATTTATCATCCGAGTTATATACATGAGCTAGCTTCCTTTTTTCCAGTCGGAATTGTACATGCATTTATAACGAACCTAAAAAGAACATAATTATAATTATAATCCGATGTTTACCAAACTTATACAGTAGTAGGATATTAATGAGAGCTTAGTTCCTTTCGAAACCTAGTCAGATCCGTAGAGGTATGACTTGATTATGGCCCTTGAAATTTGGAAAACTTATATTGTAAACACAATAGCTATTACATTTATTGTCCGGCCTTTATCAAACTTAAAACAGCAGCTAAATATCTATGAGGGCTTGGTTCCTTTCGAAAACCAGCCTCATTTATCCTGGATTATAGACATTTAAATTTGAAAACTGGCAAAACAGCTTTAAGTTAACTTGTAAAGACAATCAGGGGGTCCATGTTCAATTAATGCAGTACAAAATGGAGTATTTTGGTGTTCGCAGGATATTTTGACTTGGTAAGAAAGTTGATGTCACTTTTATTACAATAGGGATACGCCTACGTGTAAACTCATTTAGATTTTTAGTTCAACTGTTCGAAGAATAAGGGTACTTTACTACTCGCCCTGGGGTCTGTCATCATACAATGAGGTTACGTAACTTTAAATTATGATAAATTCAAATTATGGCCCCTGATTGACCAAGGAACTTTGGTTAAACTTTGTCACATTTGTTGACGGCCATCATACAATTGGGTTGCACAAATGTATAACTCCATGTTAATTTTAAACACAAATTGTTGGCCTTGTTTGACTTAGTTTGCCCATTGCCGCTAAACCGGGTTTATGTTTAAACTTTTTGCTACTGAGCATATTTCTGTAGATTTTTGGATAACTATAAGAAAGTATGGTTTAAATATTAGGGAAACTTTTTATCTCCCATCTCAAATACCTCCCATCTCAAATACCGTTCCTTCAGTTGACTTCATACTTTACACAGTTGTTCATACAATCGGGTGTTATAATATTTATGTGAAAACTACAGAAACAGGCTCCTTAGCCAAACGTTAAAATGAACCCCGTTTAATAGCATAGGGTAAACGCCAAAGACCTGGAACAAAATAAATTACAAGCAAGAAACATGCAACAACAACACAAAACTCCACATGCAATGTTCACAGTGCATAAATATATACTATATAAAAAAACCTTGTTTTTGATTGGCATATATGTCATCATTATTGCATTTATTTCTAGGACAAATTGGTGTTTAGTCAATCGCTATCCTATGACAGCTCGTGTTGTACATGGTGATAGACAACTTGTACAAATGCTTGTCAAAGGAGATCACTGCGTAGGATATTGCTGAAATGGTTGTATGCTCTTCGTTACAGTACATTTATTATTTATTAATGATTTTTGGTATGCAATAATATATTTTAGGCGCCCACCTGATTTCGCTAGTGGTTATGACTTGGTTTGGGAATGTTTTATATAAAAAAATTATTATATTTCGTTATCCCCTTCATCATTGCCTCATTCAGTTATTTTATCATCAGGTTAGAGTTCTACTTTGGTTTTAACATTTTTTCATAAAAGGTCAAAACAGTGACGTTACAGCTAGAAGATCATTGTCCACTTAGTTCCTTTAAAGATGTCAACCGTAATTTTAACGTGGATGTGATTTAGGCAAGCCATATATGACATTGTAAGTTCTACATATACTTCATTAGTTGTTAAAAATAGGACATCACTTATTACTTGTCATGCTACCATATAGTAAGTAACATTGGCGGTATTCGTGTTTTGTTGTGATTTACCTTTGGTTTCAAACTTCGTTTTAAGATATTTTATGCAACAAAACTACATAACCTGCCAATATAATCACACATTTTATATTCAGCATTGGAACGGTAGAAATAAAGTTCCTCTCCATGTGCCATCACGCCTCCATCCATTCAGAACTGCTCGGCCATTTTTATCGAAAACAACCTCGGATGTATGCTGGTACATCAGTTGAAGTAGTTAGTAATTTTTTGAATTATTGATATAATTAAATGTAGTGTTTTAGAGTGGATATATTGATCTAAGTTTAAATTGATTGCCAGTGAAGTGTATTATTGCAAACATATTTAAGATTCCCAAAAATCAAGTCATAAAGTTTAACTAAATAAAATTACTACGTGATCTAGTTGCAGCGGACTTACACGTACCGCTTTTTGAAAATGTAAACCGTCCAAATACATCCGAGGCTGTTTTCGATAACAATAGCCGAGGAGATCCGAACGGCCTCCAACATAAATGGCGAAACGTCATTGGCCCGGGACTGGTCATGCGGTGACCCCATATTTTTCCATATTGGGTCACCAAATTTATATCGTTCCATAAATGGAACATTTAAAAATGTAAACATGTTGTCTACGTGATATATACGTTACGCGGTTAGTAGGTGACCCGATATGGGGTATACGGGGCGCAGGAAACCATGTATATGGTTTCCTTTGCCTTGTACATCTTCATATCGGGTCACCTAAAACACCGTAACTAATAATATTGCACTTGACATTAAAGGCAGGCAGTATTTCGAAAAACATATACGTGTGTTGACTATGTAAAAAACAGAAGTCAGGAAGATATGTCATTGGTTGTCGTAAGTCCCCTATATGGCTGCCGCGTGTCGGTGGTGCATAACATTGGTAGATGCGATATTCAAACCAAATAAGGTAGATGATGAAAAAACACGCCAAAAGACAATAAATACATAAAGTTATATACAATTAACTCAATTGGATAAAGATACTAAATTACCAATGTGTTGACGTCTGAAATCAACTAACGTAAACACAAATCAAGCTGAAATGTACTTTTCATGTTTTAAATGAGACCAATGAAATTCATCATACAAACATGTAGGCCTAACTCAATGAGTTCTACGTAGACCGACTACAAACAAAGTGAAAATCATATTAATCACAATAATTACATAAATGCATTTGTGTGTGGATAACTAGTTATATATGTACTGTCCCCATATCCCTGTTTGCGCGCCAACAAGTAGGTGGCAAAGAGTCTAATGTTCAGAACTTAAAGACTTGAAATGTATAACGATGTGATCATATATTTGAATATTTAAAGTATACATACATACCAGTTAAGTGCGTCCCTATTAATATATACCAGTATAGTATGTCCTGTCCTCATGAATCAGTACAGTATAGCATGTCCCTGCCCCAATACACCAGTATAGCATGTCCTTTCGGTCTCAATATACCAGTATATCATGTCCTTGTCCCCATACACCAGTATAGCATGTCCTTGTCCCCATAGACCAGTATATCATGTCCCTGACCCCATATACCAGTATAGCATGTCCCTGTCCCCATATACCAGTATGGTATGTCACTGTCCCCATATACCAGTATAGCGTATCCCTGACCCCATAAACCAGTACAGCCATACCCCTGTCCCATATACCAGTATAGCATGTCCCTGACCCCATACACCAGTACAGCATACCCCTGTCCCCATATACCAGTATTGTATGTCCCTGACCCCATATACCAGTATAGTATGTCCCTGTCCCCATATACCAGTGTGGTATGTCATTGTCCCCATATACCAGTATAGCATGTCCCTGTCCCCATATACCAGTACGGTATGTCACTGTCCCCATATAACAGTATAGCGTATCCCTGACCCCATATACCAATACAGCGTACCCCTGTCCCCATATACCAGTATAGCATGTCCCTGACCCCATATAACAGTATGGTATGTCACTGTCCCCATATACTAGTATAGCATACACCTGTCCCCATATACCAGTACAACATGTCACTGTCCCCATATACCAGTATAGTATGTCTCTGTCCCCATATTCCAGTATAGCGTATCCCTGTCCTCATATACCAGTATAGCGTATTCCTGTCCCCATATACCATTATAGCGTATCCCTGTCCACATATACCAGTATAGTATGTCACTGTCCCCATATACCAGTATAGCATTTCCCTGTCCCCATATACCATTATAGCGTATTCCTGTCCTCATATACCAGTATAGCATTTCCCTGTCCCCATATACCAGTATAGCATTTCCCTGTCCTCATATACCAGTATAGCGTATTCCTGTCCCCATATACCATTATAGCGTATCCCTGTCCACATACACCAGTATAGTATGTCACTGTCCCCATATACCAGTATAGCATTTCCCTGTCCCCATATACCATTATAGCGTATCCCTGTCCACATATACCAGTATAGTATGTCACTGTCCCCATATACCAGTATAGCATTTCCCTGTCCCATATACCAGTATAGGTATCCCTGTCCCCATATACCAGTATAGTATGTCACTGTCCCCATAAACCATTATAGCATGTTCCTGTCCCCATATACCAGTATAGCATATCCCTGACCCAATATACCAGTACAGCATATCCCTGTCCCCATATACCGACATAGCATGTCCCAAACCCCATATACCAGTATAGCATGTCCATGTCCCCATATACCAGTATGGTATATCACTGTCCCCATATACCAGTATAGTGTGTCACTGTCCCTATAAACCAGTGTAGCATGCCCCTGTCCCCATATACCAATATAGCGTATCCCTGACCCCATATACCAGTACAGCGTACCCCTGTCCCCATATACCAGTATAGCATGTCCCTGACCCCATATACCAATATAGTATGTTCCTGTCCCCATATACCAGTATGGTGTGTCACTGTCCCAATATACCAGTTTAGCATATCCCTGACCCATATACCAGTACAGCATACCCCTGTCCCCATACACCAGTATAGCATGTCCCTGACCCCATATACCAGTATAGCATGTCCCTGTCCCCATATACCAGTATGGTATGTCACTGACCCCATATACCAGTAGAGCGTATCCCTGACCCCATATACCAGTACAGCATGTCCCTATCCCCGTATACCAGTATAGCGTATCCCTGTCCCCATATACCAGTACAACATGTCCCTGCCCCAATATACCAGTATAGCGTATCCCTGTCCCCATATACCAGTATAGTATGTCACTGTCTCCATATACCAGTATAGTGTGTCACTGTCCCTATAAACCAGTGTAGCATGCCCCTGTCCCCATATACCAATATAGCGTATCCCTGACCCCATATACCAGTACAGCGTACCCCTGTCCCCATATACCAGTATAGCATGTCCCTAACCCCATATACCAGTATAGCATGTTCCTGTCCCCATATACCAGTATGGTATGTCACTGTCCCAATATACCAGTTTAGCATATCCCTGACCCATATACCAGTACAGCATACCCCTGTCCCCATACACCAGTATAGCATGTCTCTGACCCCATATACCAGTATAGCATGTCCCTGTCCCCATATACCAGTATGGTATGTCACTGACCCCATATACCAGTAGAGCGTATCCCTGACCCCATATACCAGTATAGCATGTCCCCGACCCCATACACCAGTATAGCGTATCCCTGTCCCCATATACCAGTATAGTATGTCACTGTCCCCATATACCAGTACAACATGTCCCTGTCCCCAAATACCAGTATAATATGTCCCTGTCCCCGTATACAAGTACAGCATGTCCCTATCCCCGTATACCAGTATAGCGTATCACTGTCCCCATATACCAGTAAAACATGTCCCTGCCCCAATATACCAGTATAGCGTATCCTTGTCCCTATATACCAGTATAGTATGTCCCTGTCCCCGTATACCAGTATAGTATGTCCCTGTCCCCGTATACCAGTATAGCGTACCCCTGTCCCCATATACCAGTATAGCATGTCCCTGTCCCCATATACCAGTATGGTATGTCACTGACCCCATATACCAGTAGAGCGTATCCCTGACCCCATATACCAATACAACATGTCCCTGCCCCAATATACCAGTATAGCGTATCCCTGTCCCCATATACCAGTATAGTATGTCACTGTCTCCATATACCAGTATAGTGTGTCACTGTCCCTATAAACCAGTGTAGCATGCCCCTGTCCCCATATACCAATATAGCGTATCCCTGACCCCATATACCAGTATAGCATGTCCCTAACCCCATATACCAGTATAGCATGTTCCTGTCCCCATATACCAGTATGGTATGTCACTGTCCCCATATACCAGTTTAGCATATCCCTGACCCATATACCAGTACAGCATACCCCTGTCCCCATACACCAGTATAGCATGTCCCTGACTCCATATACCAGTATAGCATGTCCCTGTCCCCATATACCAGTATGGTATGTCACTGTCCCCATATACCAGTTTAGCGTATCCCTGACCCCATATACCAGTATAGCATGTCCCTAACCCCATATACCAGTATAGCATGTCCCTGTCCCCATATACCAGTATGGTATGTCACTGTCCCCATATACCAATATAGCGTATCCCTGACCCCATATACCAGTATAGCATATCCCTAACCCCATATACCAGTATAGCATGTTCCTGTCCCCATATACCAGTATGGTATGTCACTGTCCCCATATACCAGTTTAGCATATCCCTGACCCATATACCAGTACAGCGTACCCCTGTCCCCATATACCAGTATAGCATGTCCCTAACCCCATATACCAGTATAGCATGTTCCTGTCCCCATATACCAGTATGGTATGTCACTGTCCCCATATACCAGTTTAGCATATCCCTGACCCATATACCAGTACAGCATACCCCTGTCCCCATACACCAGTATAGCATGTCCCTGACTCCATATACCAGTATAGCATGTCCCTGTCCCCATATACCAGTATGGTATGTCACTGACCCCATATACCAGTAGAGCGTATCCCTGACCCCATATACCAGTATAGTATGTCCCTGTCCCCGTATACAAGTACAGCATGTCCCTATCCCCGTATACCAGTATAGCGTATCCCTGTCCCCGTATACCAGTATAGCGTACCCCTGTCCCCATATACCAGTATAGCATGCCCCTGACCCCATATACCAGTATAGCGTATCCCTGTCCCCATATACCAGTACAACATGTCCCTGCCCCAATATACCAGTATAGCGTATCCCTGTCCCCATATACCAGTATAGTATGTCACTGTCTCCATATACCAGTATAGTATGTCCCTGTCCCCGTATACCAGTATAGTTTGTCCCTGTCCCCGTATACCAGTATAGCGTACCCCTGTCCCCATATACCAGTATAGCATGTCCCTGACCCCATATACCAGTATAGTATGTTCCTGTCCCCATATACCAGTATGGTATGTCACTGTCCCCATATACCAGTTTAGCATATCCCTGACCCATATACCAGTACAGCATACCCCTGTCCCCATACACCAGTATAGCATGTCCCTGACCCCATATACCAGTATAGCATGTCCCTGTCCCCATATACCAGTATGGTATGTCACTGACCCCATATACCAGTAGAGCGTATCCCTGACCCCATATACCAGTACAGCATGTCCCTATCCCCGTATACCAGTATAGCGTATCCCTGTCCCCATATACCAGTACAACATGTCCCTGCCCCATATACCAGTATAGCGTATCCCTGTCCCCATATACCAGTATAGTATGTCACTGTCTCCATATACCAGTATAGTGTGTCACTGTCCCTATAAACCAGTGTAGCATGCCCCTGTCCCCATATACCAATATAGCGTATCCCTGACCCCATATACCAGTACAGCGTACCCCTGTCCCCATATACCAGTATAGCATGTCCCTAACCCCATATACCAGTATAGCATGTTCCTGTCCCCATATACCAGTATGGTATGTCACTGTCCCCATATACCAGTTTAGCATATCCCTGACCCATATACCAGTACAGCATACCCCTGTCCCCATACACCAGTATAGCATGTCCCTGACCCCATATACCAGTATAGCATGTCCCTGTCCCCATATACCAGTATGGTATGTCACTGACCCCATATACCAGTAGAGCGTATCCCTGACCCCATATACCAGTATAGCATGTCCCCGACCCCATATACCAGTAAAGCGTATCCCTGTCCCCATATACCAGTATAGTATGTCACTGTCCCCATATACCAGTACAACATGTCCCTGTCCCCAAATACCAGTATAATATATCCCTGTCCCCGTATACAAGTGCAGCATGTCCCTATCCCCGTATACCAGTATAGCATATTCCTGTCCCCATATACCAGTACAACATGTCCCTGTCCCCAAATACCAGTATAATATATCCCTGTCCCCGTATACAAGTGCAGCATGTCCCTATCCCCGTATACCAGTATAGCGTATCCTTGTCCCTATATACCAGTATAGTATGTCCCTGTCCCCGTATACCAGTATAGTATGTCCCTGTCCCCGTATACCAGTATAGCGTATCCCTGTCCCTATATACAACTACATTATGTCACTGTCCCCATATACCAGTATAGTATGTCACTGTCCCCATATACCAGTATAGCATATTCCTGTCCCCATATACCAGTATAGCATGTCCCTGCCCCCATATACCAGTATAGCATGTCCCTGACCCCATATACCAGTATAGCATGTCCCAGCACGCATATACCAGCTAAGCATGTCCCTGCCTGTATGTACCAGTACAGCATGTCCCTGCCCCCATATACCAGTATAGCATATTCCTGTCCCCATATACCAGTATAGCATGTCCCTACCCCCATACACCATTATAGCATGTCCCTGCCCCCCATATACCAGTATAGCGTATCCCTGTCCCCATATACCAGTATAGTATGTCACTGTCTCCATATACCAGTATAGTATATCCCTGTCCCAATATACCAGTATAGCGTATCCCTGTCCCCATATACCAGTATAGTATGTCACTGTCTCCATATACCAGTATAGTATGTCACTGTTCCCATATACCAGTATAGTATGTCACTGTCTCCATATACCAGTATAGTATGTCACTGTCTCCATATACCAGTATAGTATGTCACTGTCTCCATATACCAGTATAGTATGTCACTGTCTCCATATACCAGTATAGTATGTCACTGTCCTCATATACCAGTATAGTATGTCACTGTTCCCATATACCAGTATAGTATGTCACTGTCTCCATATACCAGTATAGCATATTCCTGTCCCCATATACCAGTATAGCATGTCCCTACCCCCATACACCATTATAGCATGTCCCTGCCCCCCATATACCAGTATAGCGTATCCCTGTCCCCATATACCAGTATAGTATGTCACTGTCTCCATATACCAGTATAGTATATCCCTGTCCCAATATACCAGTATAGCGTATCCCTGTCCCCATATACCAGTATAGTATGTCACTGTCTCCATATACCAGTATAGTATGTCACTGTTCCCATATACCAGTATAGTATGTCACTGTCTCCATATACCAGTATAGTATGTCACTGTCTCCATATACCAGTATAGTATGTCACTGTCTCCATATACCAGTATAGTATGTCACTGTCTCCATATACCAGTATATTATGTCACTGTCTCCATATACCAGTATAGTATGTCACTGTCCTCATATACCAGTATAGTATGTCACTGTTCCCATATACCAGTATAGTATGTCACTGTCTCCATATACCAGTATAGTATATCCCTGTCCCAATATACCAGTATAGTATTTCCCTGTCCCTATAGACCAGTACAACATGTCCCTGCCCCCATATGCCAGTATAATATGTCCCTGTCCCCATATACCAGTATAGTATGTCACTGTCTCCATATACCAGTATAGTATTTCCCTGTCCCAATATACCAGTATAGTATTTCCCTGTCCCAATATACCAGTATAGTATGTCACTGTCTCCATATACCAGTATAGTATGTCACTGTCTCCATATACCAGTATAGTATGTCACTGTCTCCATATACCAGTATAGTATGTCCCTGTCCCAATATACCAGTATAGTATGTCACTGTCCCAATATACCAGTATAGTATTTCCCTGTCCCAATATACCAGTATAGTATTTCCCTGTCCCTATATACCAGTACAACATGTCCCTGCCCCCATATGCCAGTAAAACGTGTCCCTGTCCCCATATACCAGTATAGTATGTCACTGTCCCCATATACCAGTATAGTATGTCACTGTTCCCATATACCAGTATAGCATATTCCTGTCCCCATATACCAGTATAGCATGTCCGTGCCCTCATACACCAGTACACCATGTCCCTTTTCCCATATTCCAGCATATCCCTGTCGCCATATACCAGTACCCCCCCCCCCTCAATATGCACGTACATGTATAGGATATCCCTGTTTGCGCGCCAACAAATAGATGGCAAAGAGTCTAATGTTCAGAACTTAAAGACTTGAAATGTATAACGATGTGATCATATATTTAAATATTTAAAGTATATGAATTCCCCATAATCTATAATAACATATTTCATTATAAGAATGTTTGAGACATTGTATGCGTAATTGTGAATATTAAACTAAGTTGGATTCAAGCTGTTGAACATCTCTTTAATGAATTTCTATTTTCTAATGAAAGAAATGATTTCTCTTTGCTAAAACAAAGGCTACGTTATCAGTACATTGTATGTTCAAAAATGGTTCGATATTGTGAATTCACAGAGCAAATTTGAATATTAGTTTAAGTTTAAAAAAGAATTTAAATTAGAAAAATATATTGATACTATCGACAAATATTTTTTTTGAAATGCTTTATCAAGATTCAGTCCGAGTGCCCATTTCTTTGAGATTAGTAACGGTTTAAGCCATAAAACATTAATTTTCGATCGGAAATATGCAAATCTTCGATCTGATCTTTTGTCAACAGTCTTATATCACTGGTTTGCAGATATTTACGCAATAATTTGCCCTTTCTAAGACAAAAAAATAAAAAAAAGTTGTAAAAATGGTAAATCTGTGATAGTGCAGTTTTAATTTGCCAAGTTTTTAAACATGCTTTTCAATTAGATTATACTGTTATAAGCATTGCATGCTCGTGCACATTGCATTTGCTTCGCCCACACAGGTCTTAAAAGCCATGACTGGCTTATCCATCGCTTAGACAGAACCGGTATCGAAAAATATGAATGCTCTTGTTTTAAAATAAATCATAAAACGACGAACCGACGGACGAATGGCTCTTTATATTATATATTCGTCTCGTCAATGTACATCAAATATAGTTCATAATTATGAGAACACTGCCACTCAGAATAGAGTTATAGGAGTTTTTACAGAATACTTAAAACTAAAATAGTTGTATATACAATGTAAACATTATAAAACGACTACATAATACAAAAAACAATTGAGGTCAATTGTTAAAAATTAGATAGAATCTTTGTTGGGAATAGTTCCTATAACAATTACAAGTATAAAATGACCGACGTGGATACAAAATCCTAATGTTTAGTAGGTGGAAGGAAGTTTTGGATTGTTTTAATTCAGTTCCAATCATTTAAATCGATAGTTGCTAATTAACCACTCTAATTAATGAGTTTAAATTAATTTGAGGCACATCTCACTTTACGACGACAATTAGTTAAAGTTGTCCACCTCATTACTCAACACACGTGTCAATTAAGGATGTCCACGTGAAGTGATAATTGCAATCACGTATCAAATGACACAAGTTACACGTTCTATATATATACTCGGAAATTTCTCCAAACATCAAACATAACTGTTTTTGCATCAATATCATAAGCTACAACGAGTTGACCCTTGAAACATTTAATCTTATTTCTATAAAATGGCTGATATGCGAAATTCCCCACGAGATGTTGCTTCGTATCTGAGAAAGGTTGGTGTTTACTTAATTCACAATAGATGTTATAGCCTCTCTTTTTCAATGACATGAATACAAACTGAACAGCACAGTTTAATTGCTATCATTATACAGCAGAATGGCATCGTATTTTCATTACCTTCAAATTAACATTAGCATATTCTTGAAAATGTTATCATGATATTTGCTCACGTTTGTTTTAGATTAATCCAAAAAAGATAACGATTTTAAGTAATTTTTAAAAGCAATCTTAATAAACATATTTCAATTGTAATAAGTATCATATTGTGTGCCCATTGTAGGTACGCAAGCCTCTAGTTGAGCGTCAACGCCGCGAGAGAATGAACGCGAGCATTAACCGCCTCAAGCTCCTTATCGCGGACACCATCCGAGAACAGGTACGCCTCGACATGACACAAATGCAAATGAGATTCTGTCAATTAAACATATCATCTTATGTTTAACAGCTTCTATTACAAAACCCATGTTCTTAAATGAAGCTTTCAATAGTTCAAACCTTTCAAAAGATATATAATCGGATTTTGTCAGCCAAACGACACAGTACGTATATTATAAAATTTGAAATGGAGATTAACTAAACATTGACCCAAGTGAAGTCCGTGGGGAATAGGATGTAATATAGTAAAACCTTAAAAAAACTTCATCATAGAATTTTTGTTTTTTATATATAACAAAATAATGAGGTAATTCTGGGGTTTCTAAAATTTCAAGTTTGCATCAGAAAATCTTACGCCACATGTTGTACTCTATCGTCCAGGTGTCATCTATGACGCGTGTGGACAAGGCGGACATTTTGGAGCTCACTGTTTTCCATCTGACACGTCTACAGCAGCGGCAACGGGCCGTTAGCATAGCCACCGACGCCACAGAGGACGCTTTCTCCGCAACCTCTTACCAGACCGGCTACCGGGATTGCGCACGTGAGCAAAAACAGAACAGTAGCCAGGCTGGTAAAGATCGTCTTCAAGAAGTTCATAATCGGATTCCCCAGATCGAGAACCGGGTGCCATTAACGTTTAACTCACAGGCCGTTTTCATGTCAACGCCGAGAAGATCGAACGAAGGTCTGACAGGATTGACGGGTCAAATTTCAACAACCTCTTCGGGAACTCTAGAATGTTCGCCGATCTTGCGGATGACGGAATGCCATGATGACGTCATCATGCATAATTCCAGTACTTCCAATCTGAGCTTCATGAACACTGATTCAGGATTTGCTAGTTTCGACATGACCACTGACATTCAATCGTGTGGGTCAGATGGCTGTTTTTCGTTTGACCGAAGTAATAATGCTGAAGTTGGTCAAGTGTCAAAAGAAAATGTATGGCGCCCATGGTAGAATGTTGATTGTGTATAACTAATGCTGCATACATGAAAGTTGTTACTGGATTTTGTTAAGAATTGCTATAGAAGTATAAATGAATTTTGAAAAGGGAGCATGACTTCTACAGTATAGGCATTACTTGATACATACCTGTACATGACTAGCAGACTTATAAAATAAATGAAACTTGCGAAACTTGATTTCCTTATGATTTGTAGACCCTTTCTGTGAGTTGGTTCAAACAGTACTTGTTTCTAAACATGGCAGACATTTTGCAAACATCGTATAAGTTTAGGATTTTGGGGAAGCAAAAGTCTTATTTACTATAATACGACTACAGTACAACTTGATACAGTGTTAGGATTGGTTAGTAGATTGGTTGAAAGTATATATATAATATTGGATGCTTATTTAGCATATTTGGCTTTTAAAAGTAACTGGTTATCTGGTTTTATGATTTGCGAATTTAATTTAGTAAGTAACTTACTAATTGGTTAACTAGATAAAATTCGTACCGTAATTAGGCGATAAGCATAAAAGTATTGTGACACAATCATCACGCCGATTACATGTATATGGAATTGATAGTCCTGCATATGCTCTTCCTTATTTCATCTTGTTTTGAGCAAAACTCAACAATATATATATATGTCTGAAATAAAAGAAGTCCAGTCATATCGTGACAAAAGTTCACCAAATTGTGCACTTTGTGTTAAAATTATGAAACTTTGTAAGACAATACATATGTGTATTTAGGTTTAAAAAAGCTCAGGACCCATCTCATTTTGTCCAAGATGACTGCCAAAATCCAAGATGGCCGCCATGATCCTTTATATTTTAAAGAGGATCTGTAATTGTAGATAAATTGTGACATGACCTCAGTAAATACATTATTTACGTAGTATTTACTTTTTCTTTAAATCTCAGAAAAAATCTTTATAACATATTTTGTTTATACATAATAAGCTTTTTTAGCTTAGAAAGCCAAAATAACTTACTACTACCACATACACTGTGTGTCCAAAGCTCCCTCTGACAGTCAATATTGCACCTAATACAATACGATGGCTCTATGACACTCTATCGATTTCACAAGAAACAATCGTGTTGATATATAAAAGATCATTTTAGTGTAAAGAAATCCTATATTCAGCCCCCTTAGTACCAAATAGACCACATTTTGGCAACCATGAAACCCATTCAGAGCAAAACAAACATATATGCAGCTCGACTTAAGCCTTATCAGGGCCAGCTTAACCATAATTTGGCAACCATAACCCATTGGCATCTTCCAAGCCTTCCAAGTTCCAAACAGACGACATCTTGGCAACCATCGACCCAATTCAGAGCCAATCAAACATATGCGCAGCTCTAATTAAGCATTCTCGGATTCAAATACACCAATTTTGGCAACCATAAAGTTTTATCAGAGCCCAACTAAACATACTCATATAGAGCTCTAATTAAGATTAAGATAGAACATCACTTTGGGAATCATAAAACCAATTTAGTGCCAAACAAACCTATGGTTTGCTCTATTTAAGCCTGCTCAGTGCTAAATTGCCCACATTTTAACCATAAAGCCAATTTCAATCCAAACAAGCTTATGTGCAGATGTTAATAAGCATTCTAAATACCAACTTATACACATATTGACAATAACTTAGCCCATTTAGAGCCAGAAACCCCCTGTGTTGCTGTTATTAAGCCTATTCAGAGGAAAAAATACCACAAAGCCAATTCAGAGCCAAACAAACAGACATGTAGCTCTTATTAAGCCTATCCATCGTTAGACACACCACATTTTTACAACCACGTTACTGTCCCTTTATACCAGTATAGCATTTCACTGTCCCCATATACCACTACAGAATGTCCCTGTCCCCATATACCAGTACAACAAGTCCCTGCCCCCATAAACCAGTATAGCACGTCTCTGCCCCCGTATACCAGTACAGCAAGTCACTGCCCCCCATTTACCAGAATAGCACGTATCTCTCTGCATATACCAGTATAGCATGCCCCTGCACCCCATATACCAGTACAGCACGTCCCTTCCCCCATATACCACTACAGAATGTCCCTGTCCCCATATACCACTACAGAATGTCCCTGTCCCCATATACCAGTACAACAAGTCCCTGCCCCCATAAACCAGTATAGCACGTATCTGCCCCCGTATACCAGAATAGCACGTATCTCTCTGCATATACCAGTATAGCATGCCCCTGCACCCCATATACCAGTACAGCACGTCCCTTCCCCCATAGACCAGTATAGCATGTCGCTATCTCGATATACCAGTACAGCACGTCCCTGACCCCCCCCCTCATGTACCTTTATAGCATGTCCCTATCTCCATATGTAAGTATGTCCCTGGGCCCTTATACCATTAAAAGCACGTCCCTGTCCCCAATATTACATTATAGCACGTCACTGTCCATATATACCACTACAGCATGTTTCTGCCAACATATACCAGTATAGCATGACCGTGTCCCTATATACTAGTATAACATGTCCCTGCCCCCATATACCAGTACAGCATGTCGCTGCCCCCGATATACCAGTACAGTAAGTCCCTGCCACCTCCCTATACCAGTATAGCATGTCCCTATCTCAATATACCAGTACAGCGTGTCCCTGTCCCCATATACAAGTTCAGCATATCACTGCTTCCATTATAGCCTTTCCCTGTCTCCATATACCAGTACAGCATGTCCCTGTCCCCATATACCAGTACAGAATGTCCCTGTCCCCATACACAAGTATAGCGTGTCACTGTCCTCCATATTCCAGTATAGCCTTTCCCTGTCCCCATATACCAGTACAGCATGTCCCTGTCCCCATATACCAGTATAGCATGTCCCTGTCCCCATACACCAGTATAGCGTGTCCCTGTCCTCCATATACCAGTAAAGCATGTCCCTGCAGCCATATCCCAGTATAGCATGTCCCTGCTTTTATATACAAGTATAGCATGTCCCTGCATCCATATACAAGTATAGCATGTCCCTGCACCCATATCCCAGTATAGTATGTCCCTGCATCCATATACCAGTACAGCATGTCCCAGCACGCATATACCAGTATAGCATGTCCCTGCATCCATATACCAGTATAGCATGTCCCTGCATCCATATACAAGTATAGCATGTTCCTGCATCCATATCCCAGTATAGCATGTCCCTGCATCCATATACCAGTATAGCATGTCCCTGCACCCATATACAAGTTTAGCATGTCCCTGCACCCATATACCAGTATAGCATGTCCCTGCACCCATATCCCAGTATAGCATGTCCCTGCATCCATATCCCAGTATAGCATGTCCTTGCATCCATATCCCAGTATAGCATGTCCCTGCATCCATATACCAGTATAGCATGTCCCTGCATCCATATACAATTATAGCATGTCCCTGCATCCATATACAAGTATAGCATGTCCCTGCACCCATATACCAGTATAGCATGTCCCAGCACCCATATCCCAGTATAGCATGTCCCAGCACCCATATACAAGTATAGCATATCCCTGTCCCCATATCCCAGTACAGCAACCATATCCCAGTATATTATGTCCCTGCACCCATATACCAGTATAGCATGTCCTTGTCCCTATATACCAGTATAGCATGTCCTTGTCCCCATATACCAGTATAGCGTGTCCCTATCTCTATATACCGGTATAAAATGTCACTGTCCCCATGTACCTGCATAGCGTGTCCCTGTCCCCATATACCAGTAAAGCATGACCCTGTCCTAATATAACAGTATATTATGTCCCTATCCCTATATGCCAGTATAGCATGTCACTGTCCCATTATACCAAAATAGCATTTTCTTGTCCCCATATACCAGTATAGCATGTCCCTGACCCCATATACCAGTATAGCATATCCATGTCCCCATATACCAGTATAGTATGTCACTGTCCCCATATACCAGTATTGTATGTCACTGTCCCCATAAACCTTTATAGCATATCCCTGTCCCCATATACCAGTATAGTATGTCACTGTCCCCATAAACCAGTATAGCATGTCCCTGTCCCCAAATACCAGTATAGCATGTCACTGACCCCATATCCCAGTATAGCATATCCCTGACCCCATATACCAGTATAGCATGTCCCTGTCTCCATATACCAGTACAGCATGTCCCTGTCCCCATATACCAGTACAGAATGTCCCTGTCCCCATACACAAGTATAGCGTGTCACTGTCCTCCATATTCCAGTATAGCCTTTCCCTGTCCCCATATACCAGTACAGCATGTCCCTGTCCCCATATACCAGTACAGAATGTCCCTGTCCCCATACACCAGTATAGCGTGTCCCTGTCCTCCATATACCAGTAAAGCATGTCCCTGCAGCCATATCCCAGTATAGCATGTCCCTGCTTTTATATACAAGTATAGCATGTCCCTGCATCCATATACAAGTATAGCATGTCCCTGCACCCATATCCCAGTATAGTATGTCCCTGCATCCATATACCAGTACAGCATGTCCCTGCATCCATATCCCAGTATAGCATGTCCCTGCATCCATATACCAGTATAGCATGTCCCTGCATCCATATACAAGTATAGCATGTTCCTGCATCCATATCCCAGTATAGCATGTCCCTGCATCCATATACCAGTATAGCATGTCCCTGCACCCATATACAAGTTTAGCATGTCCCTGCACCCATATACCAGTATAGCATGTCCCTGCACCCATATCCCAGTATAGCATGTCCCTGCATCCATATCCCAGTATAGCATGTCCTTGCATCCATATACCAGTATAGCATGTCCCTGCATCCATATACCAGTATAGCATGTCCCTGCATCCATATACAATTATAGCATGTCCCTGCATCCATATACAAGTATAGCATGTCCCTGCACCCATATACCAGTATAGCATGTCCCAGCACCCATATCCCAGTATAGCATGTCCCAGCACCCATATACAAGTATAGCATATCCCTGTCCCCATATCCCAGTACAGCACCCATATCCCAGTATATTATGTCCCTGCACCCATATACCAGTATAGCATGTCCTTGTCCCTATATACCAGTATAGCATGTCCTTGTCCCCATATACCAGTATAACGTGTCCCTATCTCTATATACCGGTATAAAATGTCACTGTCCCCATGTACCTGCATAGCGTGTCCCTGTCCCCATATACCAGTAAAGCATGACCCTGTCCTAATATAACAGTATATTATGTCCCTATCCCTATATGCCAGTATAGCATGTCACTGTCCCATTATACCAAAATAGCATTTTCTTGTCCCCATATACCAGTATAGCATGTCCCTGACCCCATATACCAGTATAGCATATCCATGTCCCCATATACCAGTATAGTATGTCACTGTCCCCATATACCAGTATAGTATGTCACTGTCCCCATAAACCAGTATAGCATATCCCTGTCCCCATATACCAGTATAGTATGTCACTGTCCCCATAAACCAGTATAGCATGTCCCTGTCCCCAAATACCAGTATAGCATGTCACTGACCCCATATCCCAGTATAGCATATCCCTGACCCCATATACCAGTATAGCATGTCTCTGTCCCCATATACCAGTACGGTATGTCACTGTCCCCATATACCAGTATAGCGTATCCCTGACCCCATATACCAGTACAGCATACCCCTGTCCCCATATACCAGTATAGCATGTCCCTGTCCCCATATAACAGTATGGTATGTCACTGTCCTCATATACCAGTATAGCGTATCCCTGACCCCATATACCAGTACAGCATACCCCTGTCCGCATATACCAGTATAGCATGTCTCTGTCCCCATATACCAGTACGGTATGTCACTGTCCCCATATAACAGTATAGCGTATCCCTGACCCCATATACCAGTATAGCATGCCCCTGACCCCATATACCAGTATAGCATGTCCCTGTCCCCATATAACAGTATGGTATGTCACTGTCCCCATATACCAGTATAGCGTATCCCTGACCCCATATACCAGTATAGCATGCCCCTGACCCCATATACCAGTATAGCATGTCCCTGTCCCCATATAACAGTATGGTATGTCACTGACCCCATATACCAGTACAGCATATCCCTGACCCCATATACCAGTATAGCATGTCTCTGTCCCCATATACCAGTACGGTATGTCACTGTCCCCATATACAAGTATAGCGTATCCCTGACCCCATATACCAGTATAGCATGCCCCTGACCCCATATACCAGTATAGCATGTCCCTGTCCCCATATAACAGTATGGTATGTCACTGACCCCATATACCAGTATAGCATGCCCCTGACCCCATATACCAGTATAGCATGTCCCTGTCCCCATATAACAGTATGGTATGTCACTGTCCCCATATACCAGTATAGCGTATCCCTGACCCCATATACTAGTATAGCATGTCCCTGACCCCATATACCAGTATAGCATGTCCCTGTCCTCATATAACAGTATGGTATGTCACTGTCCCCATATACCAGTATAGCGTATCCCTGACCCCATATACCAGTATAGCATGCCCCTGACCCCATATACCAGTATAGCATGTCCCTGTCCTCATATAACAGTATGGTATGTCACTGTCCCCATATACCAGTATAGCGTATCCCTGACCCCATATACCAGTATAGCATGCCCCTGACCCCATATACCAGTATAGCATGTCCCTGTCCCCATATAACAGTATGGTATGTCACTGTCCCCATATACCAGTATAGCGTATCCCTGTCCGCATATACCAGTACAGCATGTCCCAGCACGCATATGCCAGCTTAGCATGTCCCTGACCCCATATACCAGTATAGCATGCCCCTGACCCCATATACCAGTATAGCATGCCCCTGACCCCATATACCAGTATAGCATGTCCCTGTCCCCATATAACAGTATGGTATGTCACTGTCCCCATATATCAGTACAGCATGTCCCAGCCCGCATATACCAGCTTAGCATGTCACTGTCCCCATATACCAGTATAGCATGCCCCTGACCCCATATACCAGTATAGCATGCCCCTGACCCCATATACCAGTATAGCAAGTCCCTGTCCCCATATAACAGTATGGTATGTCACTGTCCCCATATACCAGTATAGCGTACCCCTGTCCGCATATACCAGTATAGCATGTCCCAGCACGCATATACCAGCTTAGCATGTCCCTGCCTGTATATACCAGTAAAGCATGTCCCTGCCCCCATATACCAGTATAGCATATTCCTGTCCCCATATACCAGTATAGTATGTCACTGTCCCCATATACCAGTACAACCTGTCCCTGTCCCCAAATAGCAGTATAGTATGTCCCTGTCCCCGTATACCAGTATAGCATGTCCCTGTCCCCGTATACCAGTATAGCGTATCCCTGTCCCCATATACCAGTACAACATGTCCCTGCCCCAATTTACCAGTATAGCGTATCCCTGTCCCCATATACCAGTACAACATGTCCCTGCCCCAATATACCAGTATAGCGTATCCCTGTCCCCATATACCAGTATAGTATGTCACTGTCTCCATATACCAGTATAGTATGTCACTGTCCTCATATACCAGTATAGTATGTCACTGTTCCCATATACCAGTATAGTATATCCCTGTCTCCATATACCAGTATAGCGTATCCCTGTCCCAATATACCAGTATAGTATTTCCCTGTCCCTATATACCAGTACAACATGTCCCTGCCCCCATATGCCAGTATAACGTGTCCCTGTCCCCATATACCAGTATAGTATGTCCCTGTCCCCATATACCAGTATAGTGTGTCACTGTTCCCATATACCAGTATAGTATGTCACTGTTCCCATATACCAGTATAGCATATTCCTGTCCTCATATACCAGTATAGTATGTCACTGTTCCCATATACCAGTATAGTATGTCACTGTCTCCATATACCAGTATAGTATATCCCTGTCCCAATATACCAGTATAGTATTTCCCTGTCCCAATATACCAGTACAACATGTCCCTGCCCCCATATGCCAGTATAACGTGTCCCTGTCCCCATATACCAGTATAGTATGTCCCTGTCCCCATATACCAGTATAGTATGTCACTGTCCCCATATACCAGTATAGTATGTCACTGTTCCCATATACCAGTATAGCATATTCCTGTCCTCATATACCAGTATGGCATGTCCCTGCCCCCATACACCAGTACAGCATGTCCCTTTTCCCATATTCCAGCATATCCCTGTCGCCATATACCAGTACCCCCCCCCCCCCTCCATATGCACGTACATGTATAGGATATCCCTGTTTGCGCGCCAACAAGTAGATGGCAAAGAGTCTAATGTTCAGAACTTAAAGACTTGAAATGTATAACGATGTGATCATATATTTAAATATTTAAAGTATATGAATTCCCCATAATCTATAATAAAATATTTCATTATAAGAATGTTTGAGACATTGTATGCGTAATTGTGAATATTAAACTAAGTTGGATTCAAGCTGTTGAACATCTCTTTAATGAATTTCTATTTTCTAATGAAAGAAATGATTTCTCTTTGCTAAAACAAAGGCTACGTTATCAGTACATTGTATGTTCAAAAATGGTTCGATATTGTGAATTCACAGAGCAAATTTGAATATTAGTTTAAGTTTAAAAAAGAATTTAAATTAGAAAAATATATTGATACTATCGACAAATATTTTTTTTGAAATGCTTTATCAAGATTCAGTCCGAGTGCCCATTTTTTTGAGATTAGTAACGGTTTAAGCCATAAAACATTAATTTTCGATCGGAAATATGCAAATCTTCGATCTGATCTTTTGTCAACAGTCTTATATCACTGGTTTGCAGATATTTACGCAATAATTTGCCCTTTCTAAGACAAAAAAAGTAAAAAAAAGTTGTAAAAATGGTAAATCTGTGATAGTGCAGTTTTAATTTGCCAAGTTTTTAAACATGCTTTTCAATTAGATTATACTGTTATAAGCATTGCATGCTCGTGCACATTGCATTTGCTTCGCCCACACAGGTCTTAAAAGCCATGACTGGCTTATCCATCGCTTAGACAGAACCGGTATCGAAAAATATGAATGCTCTTGTTTTAAAATAAATCATAAAACGACGAACCGACGGACGAATGGCTCTTTATATTATATATTCGTCTCGTCAATGTACATCAAATATAGTTCATAATTATGAGAACACTGCCACTCAGAATAGAGTTATAGGAGTTTTTACAGAATACTTAAAACTAAAATAGTTGTATATACAATGTAAACATTATAAAACGACTACATAATACAAAAAACAATTGAGGTCAATTGTTAAAAATTAGATAGAATCTTTGTTGGGAATAGTTCCTATAACAATTACAAGTATAAAATGACCGACGTGGATACAAAATCCTAATGTTTAGTAGGTGGAAGGAAGTTTTGGATTGTTTTAATTCAGTTCCAATCATTTAAATCGATAGTTGCTAATTAACCACTCTAATTAATGAGTTTAAATTAATTTGAGGCACATCTCACTTTACGACGACAATTAGTTAAAGTTGTCCACCTCATTACTCAACACACGTGTCAATTAAGGATGTCCACGTGAAGTGATAATTGCAATCACGTGTCAAATGACACAAGTTACACGTTCTATATATATACTCGGAAATTTCTCCAAACATCAAACATAACTGTTTTTGCATCAATATCATAAGCTACAACGAGTTGACCTTTGAAACATTTAATCTTATTTCTATAAAATGGCTGATATGCGAAATTCCCCACGAGATGTTGCTTCGTATCTGAGAAAGGTTGGTGTTTACTTAATTCACAATAGATGTTATAGCCTCTCTTTTTCAATGACATGAATACAAACTGAACAGCACAGTTTAATTGCTATCATTATACAGCAGAATGGCATCGTATTTTCATTACCTTCAAATTAACATTAGCATATTCTTGAAAATGTTATCATGATATTTGCTCACGTTTGTTTTAGATTAATCCAAAAAAGATAACGATTTTAAGTAATTTTTAAAAGCAATCTTAATAAACATATTTCAATTGTAATAAGTATCATATTGTGTGCCCATTGTAGGTACCCAAGCCTCTAGTTGAGCGTCAACGCCGCGAGAGAATGAACGCGAGCATTAACCGCCTCAAGCTCCTTATCGCGGACACCATCCGAGAACAGGTACGCCTCGACATGACACAAATGCAAATGAGATTCTGTCAATTAAACATATCATCTTATGTTTAACAGCTTCTATTACAAAACCCATGTTCTTAAATGAAGCTTTCAATAGTTCAAACCTTTCAAAAGATATATAATCGGATTTTGTCAGCCAAACGACACAGTACGTATATTATAAAATTTGAAATGGAGATTAACTAAACATTGACCCAAGTGAAGTCCGTGGGGAATAGGATGTAATATAGTAAAACCTTAAAAAAACTTCATCATAGAATTTTTGTTTTTTATATATAACAAAATAATGAGGTAATTCTGGGGTTTCTAAAATTTCAAGTTTGCATCAGAAAATCTTACGCCACATGTTGTACTCTATCGTCCAGGTGTCATCTATGACGCGTGTGGACAAGGCGGACATTTTGGAGCTCACTGTTTTCCATCTGACACGTCTACAGCAGCGGCAACGGGCCGTTAGCATAGCCACCGACGCCACAGAGGACGCTTTCTCCGCAACCTCTTACCAGACCGGCTACCGGGATTGCGCACGTGAGCAAAAACAGAACAGTAGCCAGGCTGGTAAAGATCGTCTTCAAGAAGTTCATAATCGGATTCCCCAGATCGAGAACCGGGTGCCATTAACGTTTAACTCACAGGCCGTTTTCATGTCAACGCCGAGAAGATCGAACGAAGGTCTGACAGGATTGACGGGTCAAATTTCAACAACCTCTTCGGGAACTCTAGAATGTTCGCCGATCTTGCGGATGACGGAATGCCATGATGACGTCATCATGCATAATTCCAGTACTTCCAATCTGAGCTTCATGAACACTGATTCAGGATTTGCTAGTTTCGACATGACCACTGACATTCAATCGTGTGGGTCAGATGGCTGTTTTTCGTTTGACCGAAGTAATAATGCTGAAGTTGGTCAAGTGTCAAAAGAAAATGTATGGCGCCCATGGTAGAATGTTGATTGTGTATAACTAATGCTGCATACATGAAAGTTGTTACTGGATTTTGTTAAGAGTTGTTATAGAAGTATAAATGAATTTTGAAAAGGGAGCATGACTTCTACAGTATAGGCATTACTTGATACATACCTGTACATGACTAGCAGACTTATAAAATAAATGAAACTTGCGAAACTTGATTTCCTTATGATTTGTAGACCCTTTCTGTGAGTTGGTTCAAACAGTACTTGTTTCTAAACATGGCAGACATTTTGCAAACATCGTATAAGTTTAGGATTTTGGGGAAGCAAAAGTCTTATTTACTATAATACGACTACAGTACGTCTTGATACAGTGTTAGGATTGGTTAGTAGATTGGTTGAAAGTATATATATAATATTGGATGCTTATTTAGCATATTTGGCTTTTAAAAGTAACTGGTTATCTGGTTTTATGATTTGCGAATTTAATTTAGTAAGTAACTTACTAATTGGTTAACTAGATAAAATTCGTACCGTAATTAGGCGATAAGCATAAAAGTATTGTGACACAATCATCACGCCGATTACATGTATATGGAATTGATAGTCCTGCATATGCTCTTCCTTATTTCATCTTGTTTTGAGCAAAACTCAACAATATATATATATGTCTGAAATAAAAGAAGTCCAGTCATATCGTGACAAAAGTTCACCAAATTGTGCACTTTGTGTTAAAATTATGAAACTTTGTAAGACAATACATATGTGTATTTAGGTTTAAAAAAGCTCAGGACCCATCTCATTTTGTCCAAGATGACTGCCAAAATCCAAGATGGCCGCCATGATCCTTTATATTTTAAAGAGGATCTGTAATTGTAGATAAATTGTGACATGACCTCAGTAAATACATTATTTACGTAGTATTTACTTTTTCTTTAAATCTCAGAAAAAATCTTTATAACATATTTTGTTTATACATAATAAGCTTTTTTAGCTTAGAAAGCCAAAATAACTTACTACTACCACATACACTGTGTGTCCAAAGCTCCCTCTGACAGTCAATATTGCACCTAATACAATACGATGGCTCTATGACACTCTATCGATTTCACAAGAAACAATCGTGTTGATATATAAAAGATCATTTTAGTGTAAAGAAATCCTATATTCAGCCCCCTTAGTACCAAATAGACCACATTTTGGCAACCATGAAACCCATTCAGAGCAAAACAAACATATATGCAGCTCGACTTAAGCCTTATCAGGGCCAGCTTAACCATAATTTGGCAACCATAACCCATTGGCATCTTTAAGCCTTCCAAGTTCCAAACAGACGACATCTTGGCAACCATCGACCCAATTCAGAGCCAATCAAACATATGCGCAGCTCTAATTAAGCATTCTCGGATTCAAATACACCAATTTTGGCAACCATAAAGTTTTATCAGAGCCCAACTAAACATACTCATATAGAGCTCTAATTAAGATTAAGATAGAACATCACTTTGGGAATCATAAATCCAATTTAGTGCCAAACAAACCTATGGTTTGCTCTATTTAAGCCTGCTCAGTGCTAAATTGCCCACATTTTAACCATAAAGCCAATTTCAATCCAAACAAGCTTATGTGCAGATGTTAATAAGCATTCTAAATACCAACTTATACACATATTGACAATAACTTAGCCCATTTAGAGCCAGAAACCCCCTGTGTTGCTGTTATTAAGCCTATTCAGAGGAAAAAATACCACAAAGCCAATTCAGAGCCAAACAAACAGACATGTAGCTCTTATTAAGCCTATCCATCGTTAGACACACCACATTTTTACAACCACGTTACTGTCCCTTTATACCAGTATAGCATTTCACTGTCCCCATATACCACTACAGAATGTCCCTGTCCCCATATACCAGTACAACAAGTCCCTGCCCCCATAAACCAGTATAGCACGTCTCTGCCCCCGTATACCAGAATAGCACGTATCTCTCTGCATATACCAGTATAGCATGCCCCTGCACCCCATATACCAGTACAGCACGTCCCTTCCCCCATAGACCAGTATAGCATGTCGCTATCTCGATATACCAGTACAGCACGTCCCTGACCCCCCCCCCTCATGCACCTTTATAGCATGTCCCTATCTCCATATGTAAGTATGTCCCTGGGCCCTTATACCATTAAAGCACGTCCCTGTCCCCAATATTACATTATAGCACGTCACTGTCCATATATACCACTACAGCATGTTTCTGCCAACATATACCAGTATAGCATGACCGTGTCCCTATATACTAGTATAACATGTCCCTGCCCCCATATACCAGTACAGCATGTCGCTGCCCCCGATATACCAGTACAGTAAGTCCCTGCCACCTCCCTATACCAGTATAGCATGTCCCTATCTCAATATACCAGTACAGCGTGTCCCTGTCCCCATATACAAGTTCAGCATATCACTGCTTCCATTATAGCCTTTCCCTGTCCCCATATACCAGTACAGCATGTCCCTGTCCCCATATACCAGTACAGAATGTCCCTGTCCCCATACACAAGTATAGCGTGTCACTGTCCTCCATATTCCAGTATAGCCTTTCCCTGTCCCCATATACCAGTACAGCATGTCCCTGTCCCCATATACCAGTACAGAATGTCCCTGTCCCCATACACCAGTATAGCGTGTCCCTGTCCTCCATATACCAGTAAAGCATGTCCCTGCAGCCATATCCCAGTATAGCATGTCCCTGCTTCTATATACAAGTATAGCATGTCCCTGCATCCATATACCAGTATAGCATGTCCCTGCACCCATATACCAGTATAGCATGTCCCTGCATCCATATACCAGTACAGCATGTCCCTGCATCCATATCCCAGTATAGCATGTCCCTGCATCCATATACCAGTATAGCATGTCCCTGCATCCATATACAAGTATAGCATGTTCCTGCATCCATATCCCAGTATAGCATGTCCCTGCATCCATATACCAGTATAGCATGTCCCTGCACCCATATACAAGTTTAGCATGTCCCTGCACCCATATACCAGTATAGCATGTCCCTGCACCCATATCCCAGTATAGCATGTCCCTGCATCCATATCCCAGTATAGCATGTCCTTGCATCCATATCCCAGTATAGCATGTCCCTGCATCCATATACCAGTATAGCATGTCCCTGCATCCATATACAATTATAGCATGTCCCTGCATCCATATACAAGTATAGCATGTCCCTGCACCCATATACCAGTATAGCATGTCCCAGCACCCATATCCCAGTATAGCATGTCCCAGCACCCATATACAAGTATAGCATATCCCTGTCCCCATATCCCAGTACAGCACCCATATCCCAGTATATTATGTCCCTGCACCCATATACCAGTATAGCATGTCCTTGTCCCTATATACCAGTATAGCATGTCCTTGTCCCCATATACCAGTATAGCGTGTCCCTATCTCTATATACCGGTATAAAATGTCACTGTCCCCATGTACCTGCATAGCGTGTCCCTGTCCCCATACACCAGTAAAGCATGTCTTTGTCCCCATATACCAGTAAAGCATGACCCTGTCCTAATATACCAGTATATTATGTCCCTATCCCTATATGCCAGTATAGCATGTCACAGTCCCATTATACCAAAATAGCATTTTCTTGTCCCCATATACCAGTATAGCATGTCCCTGACCCCATATACCAGTATAGCATATCCATGTCCCCATATACCAGTATAGTATGTCACTGTCCCCATATACCAGTATAGTATGTCACTGTCCCCATAAACCTTTATAGCATATCCCTGTCCCCATATACCAGTATAGTATGTCACTGTCCCCATAAACCAGTATAGCATGTCCCTGTCCCCAAATACCAGTATAGCATGTCACTGACCCCATATACCAGTATAGCATATCCCTGACCCCATATACCAGTATAGCATGTCTCTGTCCCCATATACCAGTACGGTATGTCACTGTCCCCATATACCAGTATAGCGTATCCCTGACCCCATATACCAGTACAGCATACCCCTGTCCCCATATACCAGTATAGCATGTCCCTGTCCCCATATAACAGTATGGTATGTCACTGTCCCCATATACCAGTATAGCGTATCCCTGACCCCATATACCAGTACAGCATACCCCTGTCCGCATATACCAGTATAGCATGTCTCTGTCCCCATATACCAGTACGGTATGTCACTGTCCCCATATAACAGTATAGCGTATCCCTGACCCCATATACCAGTATAGCATGCCCCTGACCCCATATACCAGTATAGCATGTCCCTGTCCCCATATAACAGTATGGTATGTCACTGTCCCCATATACCAGTATAGCGTATCCCTGACCCCATATACCAGTATAGCATGCCCCTGACCCCATATACCAGTATAGCATGTCCCTGTCCCCATATAACAGTATGGCATGTCACTGACCCCATATACCAGTACAGCATATCCCTGACCCCATATACCAGTATAGCATGTCTCTGTCCCCATATACCAGTACGGTATGTCACTGTCCCCATATACCAGTATAGCGTATCCCTGACCCCATATAGCAGTATAGCATGCCCCTGACCCCATATACCAGTATAGCATGTCCCTGTCCCCATATAACAGTATGGTATGTCACTGACCCCATATACCAGTATAGCATGCCCCTGACCCCATATACCAGTATAGCATGTCCCTGTCTCCATATAACAGTATGGTATGTCACTGTCCCCATATACCAGTATAGCGTATCCCTGACCCCATATACTAGTATAGCATGTCCCTGACCCCATATACCAGTATAGCATGTCCCTGTCCTCATATAACAGTATGGTATGTCACTGTCCCCATATACCAGTATAGCGTATCCCTGACCCCATATACCAGTATAGCATGCCCCTGACCCCATATACCAGTATAGCATGTCCCTTTCCTCATATAACAGTATGGTATGTCACTGTCCCCATATACCAGTATAGCGTATCCCTGACCCCATATACCAGTATAGCATGCCCCTGACCCCATATACCAGTATAGCATGTCCCTGTCCCCATATAACAGTATGGTATGTCACTGTCCCCATATACCAGTATAGCGTATCCCTGTCCGCATATACCAGTACAGCATGTCCCAGCACGCATATGCCAGCTTAGCATGTCCCTGACCCCATATACCAGTATAGCATGCCCCTGACCCCATATACCAGTATAGCATGCCCCTGACCCCATATACCAGTATAGCATGTCCCTGTCTCCATATAACAGTATGGTATGTCACTGTCCCCATATACCAGTACAGCATGTCCCAGCACGCATATACCAGCTTAGCATGTCACTGTCCCCATATACCAGTATAGCATGCCCCTGACCCCATATACCAGTATAGCATGCCCCTGACCCCATATACCAGTATAGCAAGTCCCTGTCCCCATATAACAGTATGGTATGTCACTGTCCCCATATACCAGTATAGCGTACCCCTGTCCGCATCTACCAGTATAGCATGTCCAGCACGCATATTCCAGCTTAGCATGTCCCTGCCTGTATATACCAGTAAAGCATGTCCCTGCCCCCATATACCAGTATAGCATATTCCTGTCCCCATATACCAGTATAGTATGTCACTGTCCCCATATACCAGTACAACCTGTCCCTGTCCCCAAATAGCAGTATAGTATGTCCCTGTCCCCGTATACCAGTATAGCATGTCCCTGTCCCCGTATACCAGTATAGCGTATCCCTGTCCCCATATACCAGTACAACATGTCCCTGCCCCAATTTACCAGTATAGCGTATCCCTGTCCCCATATACCAGTACAACATGTCCCTGCCCCAATTTACCAGTATAGCGTATCCCTGTCCCCATATACCAGTACAACATGTCCCTGCCCCCATTTACCAGTATAGCATGTCACTGTCCCCATATACCAGTATAGTATGTCACTGTCCCCGTATACCAGTATAGCATGTCCCTGTCCCCGTATACCAGTATAGCGTATCCCTGTCCCCATATACCAGTACAACATGTCCCTGCCCCAATATACCAGTATAACGTATCCCTGTCCCCATATACCAGTACAACATGTCCCTGCCCCAATTTACCAGTATAGCGTATCCCTGTCCCCATATACCAGTACAACATGTCCCTGCCCCCATATACCAGTATAGCGTATCCCTGTCCCCATATACCAGTACAGCAAGTCCCTGACCCCATATACCAGTACAGCAAGTCCCTGACCCCATATACCAGTATAGCATGTCCCTGTCCTCATATAATAGTATGGTATGTCACTGTCCCCATATACCAGTATAGCGTATCCCTGACCCCATATACCAGTATAGCATGTCCCTGACCCCATATACCAGTATAGCATGTCCCTGTCCTCATATAACAGTATGGTATGTCACTGTCCCCATATACCAGTATAGCGTATCCCTGACCCCATATACCAGTATAGCATGCCCCTGACCCCATATACCAGTATAGCATGTCCCTGTCCCCATATAACAGTATAGTATGTCACTGTCTCCATATACCAGTATAGTATGTCACTGTCTCCATATACCAGTATAGTATGTCACTGTCTCCATATACCAGTATAGTATATCCCTGTCCCAATATACCAGTATAGTATTTCCCTGTCCCAATATACCAGTATAGTCTTTCCCTGTCCCAATATACCAGTATAGTATTTCCCTGTCCCAATATACCAGTATAGTATTTCCCTGTCCCTATATACCAGTACAACATGTCCCTGCCCCCATATGCCAGTATAACGTGTCCCTGTCCCCATATACCAGTATAGTATTTCCCTGTCCCAATATACCAGTATAGTATATCCCTGTCTCCATATACCAGTATAGTATTTCCCTGTCCCAATATACCAGTATAGTATATCCCTGTCTCCATATACCAGTATAGTATTTCCCTGTCCCAATATACCAGTATAGTATTTCCCTGTCCCTATATACCAGTATAGTATTTCCCTGTCCCAATATACCAGTATAGTATATCCCTGTCTCCATATACCAGTATAGTATTTCCCTGTCCCAATATACCAGTATAGTATTTCCCTGTCCCTATATACCAGTACAACATGTCCCTGCCCCCATATGCCAGTATAACGTGTCCCTGTCCCCATATACCAGTATAGTATGTCACTGTCCCCATATACCAGTATAGTATGTCACTGTTCCCATATACCAGTATAGCATATTCCTGTCCCCATATACCAGTATAGCATGTCCCTGCCCCCATACACCAGTACAGCATGTCCCTTTTCCCATATTCCAGCATATCCCTGTCGCCATATACCAGTACCCCCCCCCCCCCCCTCCATATGCACGTACATGTATAGGATATCCCTGTTTGCGCGCCAACAAGTAGATGGCAAAGAGTCTAATGTTCAGAACTTAAAGACTTGAAATGTATAACGATGTGATCATATATTTAAATATTTAAAGTATATGAATTCCCCATAATCTATAATAAAATATTTCATTATAAGAATGTTTGAGACATTGTATGCGTAATTGTTAATATTAAACTAAGTTGGATTCAAGCTGTTGAACATCTCTTTAATGAATTTCTATTTTCTAATGAAAGAAATGATTTCTCTTTGCTAAAACAAAGGCTACGTTATCAGTACATTGTATGTTCAAACATGGTTCGATATTGTGAATTCACAGAGCAAATTTGAATATTAGTTTAAGTTTAAAAAAGAATTTAAATTAGAAAAATATATTGATACTATCGACAAATAATTTTTTTGAAATGCTTTATCAAGATTCAGTCCGAGTGCCCATTTCTTTGAGATTAGTAACGGTTTAAGCCATAAAACATTAATTTTCGATCGGAAATATGCAAATCTTCGATCTGATCTTTTGTCAACAGTCTTATATCACTGGTTTGCAGATATTTACGCAATAATTTGCCCTTTCTAAGACAAAAAAAGTAAAAAAAAGTTGTAAAAATGGTAAATCTGTGATAGTGCAGTTTTAATTTGCCAAGTTTTTAAACATGCTTTTCAATTAGATTATACTGTTATAAGCATTGCATGCTCGTGCACATTGCATTTGCTTCGCCCACACAGGTCTTAAAAGCCATGACTGGCTTATCCATCGCTTAGACAGAACCGGTATCGAAAAATATGAATGCTCTTGTTTTAAAATAAATCATAAAACGACGAACCGACGGACGAATGGCTCTTTATATTATATATTCGTCTCGTCAATGTACATCAAATATAGTTCATAATTATGAGAACACTGCCACTCAGATTAGAGTTATAGGAGTTTTTACAGAATACTTAAAACTAAAATAGTTGTATATACAATGTAAACATTATAAAACGACTACATAATACAAAAAACAATTGAGGTCAATTGTTAAAAATTAGATAGAATCTTTGTTGGGAATAGTTCCTATAACAATTACAAGTATAAAATGACCGACGTGGATACAAAATCCTAATGTTTAGTAGGTGGAAGGAAGTTTTGGATTGTTTTAATTCAGTTCCAATCATTTAAATCGATAGTTGCTAACTAACCACTCTAATTAATGAGTTTAAATTAATTTGAGGCACATCTCACTTTACGACGACAATTAGTTAAAGTTGTCCACCTCATTACTCAACACACGTGTCAATTAAGGATGTCCACGTGAAGTGATAATTGCAATCACGTGTCAAATGACACAAGTTACACGTTCTATATATATACTCGGAAATTTCTCCAAACATCAAACATAACTGTTTTTGCATCAATATCATAAGCTACAACGAGTTGACCCTTGAAACATTTAATCTTATTTCTATAAAATGGCTGATATGCGAAATTCCCCACGAGATGTTGCTTCGTATCTGAGAAAGGTTGGTGTTTACTTAATTCACAATAGATGTTATAGCCTCTCTTTTTCAATGACATGAATACAAACTGAACAGCACAGTTTAATTGCTATCATTATACAGCAGAATGGCATCGTATTTTCATTACCTACAAATTAACATTAGCATATTCTTGAAAATGTTATCATGATATTTGCTCACGTTTGTTTTAGATTAATCCAAAAAAGATAACGATTTTAAGTATTTTTTAAAAGCAATCTTAATAAACATATTTCAATTGTAATAAGTATCATATTGTGTGCCCATTGTAGGTACGCAAGCCTCTAGTTGAGCGTCAACGCCGCGAGAGAATGAACGCGAGCATTAACCGCCTCAAGCTCCTTATCGCGGACACCATCCGAGAACAGGTACGCCTCGACATGACACAAATGCAAATGAGATTCTGTCAATCAAACATATCATCTTATGTTTAACAGCTTCTATTACAAAACCCATGTTCTTAAATGAAGCTTTCAATAGTTCAAACCTTTCAAAAGATATATAATCGGATTTTGTCAGCCAAACGACACAGTACGTATATCATAAAATTTGAAATGGAGATTAACTAAACATTGACCCAAGTGAAGTCCGTGGGGAATAGGATGTAATATAGTAAAACCTTAAAAAAACTTCATCATAGAATTTTTGTTTTTTATATATAACAAAATAATGAGGTAATTCTGGGGTTTCTAAAATTTCAAGTTTGCATCAGAAAATCTTACGCCACATGTTGTACTCTATCGTCCAGGTGTCATCTATGACGCGTGTGGACAAGGCGGACATTTTGGAGCTCACTGTTTTCCATCTGACACGTCTACAGCAGCGGCAACGGGCCGTTAGCATAGCCACCGACGCCACAGAGGACGCTTTCTCCGCAACCTCTTACCAGACCGGCTACCGGGATTGCGCACGTGAGCAAAAACAGAACAGTAGCCAGGCTGGTAAAGATCGTCTTCAAGAAGTTCATAATCGGATTCCCCAGATCGAGAACCGGGTGCCATTAAAGTTTTACTCACAGGCCGTTTTCATGTCAACGCCGAGAAGATCGAACGAAGGTCTGACAGGATTGACGGGTCAAATTTCAACAACCTCTTCGGGAACTCTAGAATGTTCGCCGATCTTGCGGATGACGGAATGCCATGATGACGTCATCATGCATAATTCCAGTACTTCCAATCTGAGCTTCATGAACACTGATTCAGGATTTGCTAGTTTCGACATGACCACTGACATTCAATCGTGTGGGTCAGATGGCTGTTTTTCGTTTGACCGAAGTAATAATGCTGAAGTTGGTCAAGTGTCAAAAGAAAATGTATGGCGTCCATGGTAGAATGTTGATTGTGTATAACTAATGCTGCATACATGAAAGTTGTTACTGGATTTTGTTAAGAATTGTTATAGAAGTATAAATGAATTTTGAAAAGGGAGCATGACTTCTACAGTATAGGCATTACTTGATACATACCTGTACATGACTAGCAGACTTATAAAATAAATGAAACTTGCGAAACTTGATTTCCTTATGATTTGTAGACCCTTTCTGTGAGTTGGTTCAAACAGTACTTGTTTCTAAACATGGCAGACATTTTGCAAACATCGTATAAGTTTAGGATTTTGGGGAAGCAAAAGTCTTATTTACTATAATACGACTACAGTACGTCTTGATACAGTGTTAGGATTGGTTAGTAGATTGGTTGAAAGTATATATATAATATTGGATGCTTAGTTAGCATATTTGGCTTTTAAAAGTAACTGGTTATCTGGTTTTATGATTTGCGAATTTAATTTAGTAAGTAACTTACTAATTGGTTAACTAGATAAAATTCGTACCGTAATTAGGCGATAAGCATAAAAGTATTGTGACACAATCATCACGCCGATTACATGTATATGGAATTGATAGTCCTGCATATGCTCTTCCTTATTTCATCTTGTTTTGAGCAAAACTCAACAATATATATATATATGTCTGAAATACAAGAAGTCCAGTCATATCGTGACAAAAGTTCACCAAATTGTGCACTTTGTGTTAAAATTATGAAACTTTGTAAGACAATACATATGTGTATTTAGGTTTAAAAAAGCTCAGGACCCATCTCATTTTGTCCAAGATGACTGCCAAAATCCAAGATGGCCGCCATGATCCTTTATATTTTAAAGAGGATCTGTAATTGTAGATAAATTGTGACATGACCTCAGTAAATACATTATTTACGTAGTATTTACTTTTTCTTTAAATCTCAGAAAAAATCTTTATAACATATTTTGTTTATACATAATAAGCTTTTTTAGCTTAGAAAGCCAAAATAACTTACTACTACCACATACACTGTGTGTCCAAAGCTCCCTCTGACAGTCAATATTGCACCTAATACAATACGATGGCTCTATGACACTCTATCGATTTCACAAGAAACAATCGTGTTGATATATAAAAGATCATTTTAGTGTAAAGAAATCCTATATTCAGCCCCCTTAGTACCAAATAGACCACATTTTGGCAACCATGAAACCCATTCAGAGCAAAACAAACATATATGCAGCTCGACTTAAGCCTTATCAGGGCCAGCTTAACCATAATTTGGCAACCATAACCCATTGGCATCTTTAAGCCTTCCAAGTTCCAAACAGACGACATCTTGGCAACCATCGACCCAATTCAGAGCCAATCAAACATATGCGCAGCTCTAATTAAGCATTCTCGGATTCAAATACACCAATTTTGGCAACCATAAAGTTTTATCAGAGCCCAACTAAACATACTCATATAGAGCTCTAATTAAGATTAAGATAGAACATCACTTTGGGAATCATAAATCTAATTTAGTGCCAAACAAACCTATGGTTTGCTCTATTTAAGCCTGCTCAGTGCTAAATTGCCCACATTTTAACCATAAAGCCAATTTCAATCCAAACAAGCTTATGTGCAGATGTTAATAAGCATTCTAAATACCAACTTATACACATATAGACAATAACTTAGCCCATTTAGAGCCAGAAACCCCCTGTGTTGCTGTTATTAAGCCTATTCAGAGGAAAAAATAACACAAAGCCAATTCAGAGCCAAACAAACAGACATGTAGCTCTTATTAAGCCTATCCATCGTTAGACACACCACATTTTTACAACCACGTTACTGTCCCTTTATACCAGTATAGCATTTCACTGTCCCCATATACCACTACAGAATGTCCCTGTCCCCATATACCAGTACAACAAGTCCCTGCCCCCATAAACCAGTATAGCACGTCTCTGCCCCCGTATACCAGTACAGCAAGTCACTGCCCCCCCATTTACCAGAATAGCACGTATCTCTCTGCATATACCAGTATAGCATGCCCCTGCACCCCATATACCAGTACAGCACGTCCCTTCCCCCATAGACCAGTATAGCATGTCGCTATCTCGATATACCAGTACAGCACGTCCCTGACCCCCCCCCCCTCATGTACCTTTATAGCATGTCCCTATCTCCATATGTAAGTATGTCCCTGGGCCCTTATACCATTAAAGCACGTCCCTGTCCCCAATATTACATTATAGCACGTCACTGTCCATATATACCACTACAGCATGTTTCTGCCAACATATACCAGTATAGCATGACCGTGTCCCTATATACTAGTATAACATGTCTCTGCCCCCATATACCAGTACAGCATGTCGCTGCCCCCGATATACCAGTACAGTAAGTCCCTGCCACCTCCCTATACCAGTATAGCATGTCCCTATCTTAATATACCAGTACAGCGTGTCCCTGTCCCCATATACAAGTTCAGCATATCACTGCTTCCATTATAGCCTTTCCCTGTCCCCATATACCAGTACAGCATGTCCCTGTCCCCATATACCAGTACAGAATGTCCCTGTCCCCATACACAAGTATAGCGTGTCACTGTCCTCCATATTCCAGTATAGCCTTTCCCTGTCCCCATATACCAGTACAGCATGTCCCTGTCCCCATATACCAGTACAGAATGTCCCTGTCCCCATACACCAGTATAGCGTGTCCCTGTCCTCCATATACCAGTAAAGCATGTCCCTGCAGCCATATCCCAGTATAGCATGTCCCTGCTTCTATATACAAGTATAGCATGTCCCTGCATCCATATACAAGTATAGCATGTCCCTGCACCCATATCCCAGGATAGTATGTCCCTGCATCCATATACCAGAACACCATGTCCCTGCATCCATATCCCAGTATAGCATGTCCCTGCATCCATATACCAGTATAGCATGTCCCTGCATCCATATACAAGTATAGCATGTTCCTGCATCCATATCCCAGTATAGCATGTCCCTGCATCCATATACCAGTATAGCATGTCCCTGCACCCATATACAAGTATAGCATGTCCCTGCACCCATATACCAGTATAGCATGTCCCTGCACCCATATCCCAGTATAGCATGTCCCTGCATCCATATCCCAGTATAGGATGTCCTTGCATCCATATCCCAGTATAGCATGTCCCTGCATCCATATACCAGTATAGCATGTCCCTGCATCCATATACAATTATAGCATGTCCCTGCATCCATATACAAGTATAGCATATCCCTGCACCCATATACCAGTATAGCATGTCCCAGCACCCATATCCCAGTATAGCATGTCCCAGCACCCATATACAAGTATAGCATATCCCTGTCCCCATATCCCAGTACAGCACCCATATCCCAGTATATTATGTCCCTGCACCCATATACCAGTATAGCATGCCCTTGTCCCTATATACCAGTATAGCATGTCCTTGTCCCCATATACCAGTATAGCGTGTCCCTATCTCTATATACCGGTATAAAATGTCACTGTCCCCATGTACCTGCATAGCGTGTCCCTGTCCCCATACACCAGTAAAGCATGTCTTTGTCCGCATATACCAGTAAAGCATGACCCTGTCCTAATATACCAGTATATTATGTCCCTATCCCTATATGCCAGTATAGCATGTCACTGTCCCATTATACCAAAATAGCATTTTCTTGTCCCCATATACCAGTATAGCATGTCCCTGACCCCATATACCAGTATAGCATATCCATGTCCCCATATACCAGTATAGTATGTCACTGTCCCCATATACCAGTATAGTATGTCACTGTCTCCATAAACCAGTATAGCATATCCCTGTCCCCATATACCAGTATAGTATGTCACTGTCCCCATAAACCAGTATAGCATGTCCCTGTCCCCAAATACCAGTATAGCATGTCACTGACCCCATATCCCAGTATAGCATATCCCTGACCCCATATACCAGTATAGCATGTCTCTGTCCCCATATACCAGTACGGTATGTCACTGTCCCCATATACCAGTATAGCGTATCCCTGACCCCATATACCAGTACAGCATACCCCTGTCCCCATATACCAGTATAGCATGTCCCTGTCCCCATATACCAGTATGGTATGTCACTGTCCCCATATACCAGTATAGCGTATCCCTGACCCCATATACCAGTACAGCATACCCCTGTCCCCATATACCAGTATAGCATGTCCCTGTCCCCATATAACAGTATGGTATGTCACTGTCCCCATATACCAGTATAGCGTATCCCTGACCCCATATACCAGTACAGCATACCCCTGTCCGCATATACCAGTATAGCATGTCTCTGTCCCCATATACCAGTACGGTATGTCACTGTCCCCATATACCAGTATAGCGTATCCCTGACCCCATATACCAGTATAGCATGCCCCTGACCCCATATACCAGTATAGCATGTCCCTGTCCCCATATAACAGTATGGTATGTCACTGTCCCCATATACCAGTATAGCGTATCCCTGTCCGCATATACCAGTACAGCATGTCCCAGCACGCATATGCCAGCTTAGCATGTCCCTGACCCCATATACCAGTATAGCATGCCCCTGACCCCATATACCAGTATAGCATGCCCCTGACCCCATATACCAGTATAGCATGTCCCTGTCCCCATATAACAGTATGGTATGTCACTGTCCCCATATACCAGTACAGCATGTCCCAGCACGCATATACCAGCTTAGCATGTCACTGTCCCCATATACCAGTATAGCATGCCCCTGACCCCATATACCAGTATAGCATGCCCCTGACCCCATATACCAGTATAGCAAGTCCCTGTCCCCATATAACAGTATGGTATGTCACTGTCCCCATATACCAGTATAGCGTACCCCTGTCCGCATCTACCAGTATAGCATGTCCCAGCACGCATATACCAGCTTAGCATGTCCCTGCCTGTATATACCAGTAAAGCATGTCCCTGCCCCCATATACCAGTATAGCATATTCCTGTCCCCATATACCAGTACAGCATGTCCCTGTCCCCATATACCAGTACAACCTGTCCCTGTCCCCAAATAGCAGTATAGTATGTCCCTGTCCCCGTATACCAGTATAGCATGTCCCTGTCCCCGTATACCAGTATAGCGTATCCCTGTCCCCATATACCAGTACAACATGTCCCTGCCCCAATTTACCAGTATAGCGTATCCCTGTCCCCATATACCAGTACAACATGTCCCTGCCCCAATATACCAGTATAGCGTATCCCTGTCCCCATATACCAGTATAGTATGTCACTGTCTCCATATACCAGTATAGTATATCCCTGTCCCAATATACCAGTATAGTATGTCCCTGACCCCATATACCAGTATAGTATGTCCCTGACCCCATATACCAGTATAGTATGTCACTGTCTCCATATACCAGTATAGTATATCCCTGTCCCAATATACCAGTATAGTATATCCCTGTCCCAATATACCAGTATAGTATGTCCCTGACCCCATATACCAGTATAGTATGTCCCTTACCCCATATACCAGTATAGTATGTCACTGTCTCCATATACCAGTATAGTATGTCACTGTCTCCATATACCAGTATAGTATATCCCTGACCCAATATACCAGTATAGTATATCCCTGTCCCAATATACCAGTATAGTATGTCCCTGACCCCATATACCAGTATAGTATGTCCCTGACCCCATATACCAGTATAGTATGTCACTGTCTCCATATACCAGTATAGTATATCCCTGTCCCAATATACCAGTATAGTATGTCACTGTCTCCATATACCAGTATAGTATATCCCTGTCTCCATATACCAGTATAGTATATCCCTGTCCCAATATACCAGTATAGTATTTCCCTGTCCCCATATACCAGTACAACATGTCCCTGCCCCCATATGCCAGTATAACGTGTCCCTGTCCCCATATACCAGTATAGTATGTCACTGTCTCCATATACCAGTATAGTATGTCACTGTCCCCATATACCAGTATAGTATGTCACTGTTCCCATATACCAGTTTAGCATATTCCTGTCCCCATATACCAGTATAGCATGTCCCTGCCCCCATACACCAGTACAGCATGTCCCTTTTCCCATATTCCAGCATATCCCTGTCGCCATATAGCAGTACCCCCCCCCCCCCTCCATATGCACGTACATGTATAGGATATCCCTGTTTGCGCGCCAACAAGTAGATGGCAAAGAGTCTAATGTTCAGAACTTAAAGACTTGAAATGTATAACGATGTGATCATATATTTAAATATTTAAAGTATATGAATTCCCCATAATCTATAATAAAATATTTTATTATAAGAATGTTTGAGACATTGTATGCGTAATTGTGAATATTAAACTAAGTTGGATTCAAGCTGTTGAACATCTCTTTAATGAATTTCTATTTTCTAATGAAAGAAATGATTTCTCTTTGCTAAAACAAAGGCTACGTTATCAGTACATTGTATGTTCAAAAATGATTCGATATTGTGAATTCACAGAGCAAATTTGAATATTAGTTTAAGTTTAAAAAAGAATTTAAATTAGAAAAATATATTGATACTATCGACAAAGAATTTTTTTGAAATGCTTTATCAAGATTCAGTCCGAGTGCCCATTTCTTTGAGATTAGTAACGGTTTAAGCCATAAAACATTAATTTTCGATCGGAAATATGCAAATCTTCGATCTGATCTTTTGTCAACAGTCTTATATCACTGGTTTGCAGATATTTACGCAATAATTTGCCCTTTCTAAGACAAAAAAATAAAAAAAAAGTTGTAAAAATGGTAAATCTGTGATAGTGCAGTTATAAAAGTTGTAAACATAAAACCCTTTTAAAATCTTTATTTTAATTTGCCAAGTTTTTAAACATGCTTTTCAATTAGATTATGCTGTTATAAGCATTGCATGCTCGTGCACATTGCATTTGCTTCGCCCACACAGGTCTTAAAAGCCATGACTGGCTTATCCATCGCTTAGACAGAACCGGTATCGAAAAATATGAATGCTCTTGTTTTAAAATAAATCATAAAACGACGAACCGACGGACGAATGGCTCTTTATATTATATATTCGTCTCGTCAATGTACATCAAATATAGTTCATAATTATGAGAACACTGCCACTCAGATTAGAGTTATAGGAGTTTTTACAGAATACTTAAAAACTAAAATAGTTGTATATACAATGTAAACATTATAAAACGACTACATAATACAAAAACCCCCCAATTGAGGTCAATTGTTAAAAATTAGATAGAATCTTTGTTGGGAATAGTTCCTATAACAATTACAAGTATAAAATGACCGACGTGGATACAAAATCCTAATGTTTAGTAGGTGGAAGGAAGTTTTGGATTGTTTTAATTCAGTTCCAATCATTTAAAACGATACTTGCTAATTAATCACTCTAATTAATGAGTTAAAATTAATTTGAGGCACATTTCTCACTTTACGATGACAATTAGTTAAAGTTGGCCACCTCATTACTCAACACACGTGTCAATTAAGGATGTCCACGTGAAGTGATAATTGCAATCACGTGTCAAATGACACAAGTTACACGTTCTATATATATACTCGGAAATTTCTCCAAACATCAAACATAACTGTTTTTGCATCAATATCATAAGCTACAACGAGTTGAACCTTGAAACATTTAATCTTATTTCTATAAAATGGCTGATATGCGAAATTCCCCACAAGATGTTGCTTCGTATCTGAGAAAGGTTGGTGTTTACTTAATTCACAATAGATGTTACAGCCTCACTTTTTCAATGACATGAATACAAAATGAACAGCACAGTTTAATTGCTATCATTATACAGCAGAATGGCATCGTGTTTTCATTATCTTCAAATTTACATTAGCATATTCTTGAAAATGTTATCATGATATTTGCTCACGTTTTGTTTTAGATTAATCCAAAAAAGATAACGATTTTTAAGTAATTTTTAAAAGCAATCTTAATAAACATATTTCAATTGTAATAAGTATCATATTCTGTGCCCCTTGTAGGTACGCAAGCCTCTAGTTGAGCGTCAACGCCGCGAGAGAATGAACGCGAGCATTAACCGCCTCAAGCTCCTTATCGCGGACACCATCCGAGAACAGGTACGCCTCGACATGACACAAACGCAAATGAGATTCTGTCAATTAAACATATCATCTTATGTTTAACAGCTTCTATTACAAAACCCATGTTCTTAAATGAAGCTTTCAATACTTCAAACCTTTCAAAAGATATATAATCGGATTTTGTCAGCCAAACGACACAGTACGTATATTATAAATATTCAAATGGAGATTAACTAAACATTGACCCAAGTGAAGTCCGTGGGGAATAGGATGTAATATAGTAAAACCTTAAAAGAACTTCATCATAGAATGTTTGTTTTTTATATATAACAAAATAGTGAGGTAATTCTGAGATTTCTAAAATTTCAAGTTTGCATCAGAAAATCTTACGCCACATTTTGTACTCTATCGTCCAGGTGTCATCTATGACGCGTGTGGACAAGGCGGACATTTTGGAGCTCACTGTTTTCCATCTGACACGTCTACAGCAGCGGCAACGGGCCGTTAGCATAGCCACCGACGCCACAGAGGACGCTTTCTCCGCAACCTCTTACCAGACCGGCTACCGGGATTACGCACGTGAGGCTGTCACCTACCTGTCTTCGAGCAGTCATTGTGGTCCGAAAGTGGCGACCAGCGTCAATGGACATTTGAGGACCGTCTATGAGCAAAAACAGAACAGTAGCCAGGCTGGTAAAGATCGTCTTCAAGAAGTTCATAATCGGATTCCCCAGATCGAGAACCGGGTGCCATTTACGTTTAACTCACAGGCCGTTTTCATGTCAACGCCGAGAAGATCGAACGAAGGGCTGACAGGATTGACGGGTCAAATTCCAACAACCTCTTCGGGAACTCTAGAATGTTCGCCGATCTTGCGGATGACGAAATGCCATGATGACGTCATCATGCATAATTCCAGTACTTCCAATCTGAGCTTCATGAACACTGATTCAGGATTTGCTAGTTTCGACATGACCACTGACATTCAATCGTGTGGATCAGATGGCTGTTTTTCGTTTGACCGAAGTAATAATGCTGAAGTTGGTCAAGTGTCAAAAGAAAATGTATGGCGCCCATGGTAGAATGTTGATTGTGTATAACTAATGCTGCATACATGAGAGTTGTTACCGGATTTTGTTAAGAATTGTTATAGAAGTATAAATGAATTTTGAAAAGGGAGCATGACTTCTACAGCATATGCATTACTTGATACATACCTGTACATGACTAGCAGACTTATAAAATAAATGAAACTGGCGAAACTTGATTTCCTTATGATTTGTAGACCCTTTCTGTGAGTTGGTTTAAACAGTACTTGTTTCTAAACATGGCAGACATTTTGCAAACATTGTATAAGTTTAGGATTTTGGGGAAGCTAAAGTCTTGTTTACTATAATACGACTACAGTACGTCTTGATACAGTGTTAGGATTGGTTAGTAGATTGGTTGAAAGTATATATATAATATTGGATGCTTATTTAGCATATTTAGCTTTTAAAAGTAACTGGTTATCTGGTTTTATGATTTGCGAATTTAATTTAGTACGTAACTTACTAATTGGTTAACTAGATAAAATTCGTACCGTAATTAGGCGATAAGCATAAAAGTATTGTGACACAATCATCACGCCGATTACATGTATATGGAATTGATAGTCCTGCATATGCTCTTCCTTATTTCATCTTGTTTTGAGCAAAACTCAACAATATATATATGTCTGAAATACAAGAAGTCCAGTCATATCGTGACAAAAGTTCACCAAATTGTGCACTTTGTGTTGAAATTATGAAACTTTGTAAAATAATACATATGTGTATTTAGGTTTAAAAAAGTTCAGGACCCATCTCATTTTGTCCAAGATGACTGCCAAAATCCAAGATGGCCGCCATGATCCTTTATATTTTAAAGAGGATCTGTAATTGTAGATAAATTGTGACATGACCTCAGTAAATACATTATTTACGTAGTATTTACTTTTTCTTTAAATCTCACAAAAAATCTTTATAACATATTTTGTTTATACATAATAAGCTTTTTTAGCTTAGAAAGCCAAAATAACTTACTACTACCACATACACTGTGTGTCCAAAGCTCCCTCTGACAGTCAATATTGCACCTAATACAATACGATGGCTCTATGACACTCTATCGATTTCACAAGAAACAATCGTGTTGATATATAAAAGATCATTTTAGTGTAAAGAAATCCTATATTCAGCCCCCTTAGTACCAAATAGACCACATTTTGGCAACCATGAAACCCATTCAGAGCAAAACAAACATATATGCAGCTCGACTTAAGCCTTATCAGGGCCAGCTTAACCATAATTTGGCAACCATAACCCATTGGCATCTTTAAGCCTTCCAAGTTCCAAACAGACGACATCTTGGCAACCATCGACCCAATTCAGAGCCAATCAAACATATGCGCAGCTCTAATTAAGCATTCTCGGATTCAAATACACCAATTTTGGCAACCATAAAGTATTATCAGAGCCCAACTAAACATACTCATATAGAGCTCTAATTAAGATTAAGATAGAACATCACTTTGGGAATCATAAATCCAATTTAGTGCCAAACAAACCTATGGTTTGCTCTATTTAAGCCTGCTCAGTGCTAAATTGCCCACATTTTAACCATAAAGCCAATTTAAATCCAAACAAGCTTATGTGCAGATGTTAATAAGCATTCTAAATACCAACTTATACACATATTGACAATAACTTAGCCCATTTAGAGCCAGAAACCCCCTGTGTTGCTGTTATTAAGCCTATTCAGAGGAAAAAATAACACAAAGCCAATTCAGAGCCAAACAAACAGACATGTAGCTCTTATTAAGCCTATCCATCTTTAGACAGACCACATTTTTACAACCACGTGACTGTCCCTATATACCAGTATAGCATTTCACTGTCCCCATATACCACTACAGAATGTCCCTGTCCCCATATACCAGTACAACAGGTCCCTGCCCCCATAAACCAGTATAGCACGTCTCTGCCCCCGTATACCAGAATAGCACGTATCTCTCTGCATATACCAGTATAGCATGCCCCTGCACCCCATATACCAGAACAGCACGTCCCTGCCCCCATAAACCAGTATAGCACGTCTCTGCCCCCATTTACAAGTACAGCAAGTCACTGCCCCCCATTTACCAGAACAGCACGTATCTCTCTGCATATACCAGTATAGCATGCCCCTGCACCCCATATACCAGAACAGCACGTCCCTGCCCCCATAGACCAGTATAGCATGTTGCTATCTCGATATACCAGTACAGCACGTCCCTGACCCCCCCCCCTCATATACCTTTATAGCATGTCCCTATCTCCATATATAAGTATATCATGTCCATGGGCCCTTATACCATTAAAGCACGTCCCTGTCCCCAATATTACATTATAGCACGTCACTGTCCATATATACCACTACAGCATGTTTCTGCCAACAAATACCAGTATAGCATGACCGTGTCCCTATATACTAGTATGACATGTCCCTGCCCCCATATACAGGTACAGCATGTCGCTGCCCCCGATATACCAGTACAGTAAGTCCCTGCCCCCCATACCAGTATAGCATGTCCCTATCTCAATATACCAGTACAGCGTGTCCCTGTCCCCATATCCCAGTATAGCGTGTCCCTGTCCCCATATCCAAGTATAGCATGTACCTGTCCCCATATACCAGTATAGCATGTCACTGTCCCCATATACCAGTATAGCATGTTCCTGTCCCCATATACCAGTATAGCATGTTCCTACCCCCATATACCAGTATAACATGTTCCTTCCCCCATATACCAGTATAGCATGTCCCTGCCCCCATATCCAAGTATAGCATGTCCCTGTCCCCATATCCAAGTATAGCATGTTCCTGACCCCATATACCAGTATAGCATGTCCCTGCCCCCATATACCAGTATAGCATGTCCCTGTCCCCATATCCAAGTATAGCATGTCCCTGTCCCCATATACCAGTATAGCATGTCCATGTCCCCATATACAAGTGCAGCATGTTCCTGCCCCCATATACCAGTATAAAATGTCCCTGCCCCCATATCCAAGTACAGCATGTCACTGTCCCCATATACCAGTATAGCATGTCACTGTCCCCATATACCAGTATAGCATGTCCCTGTCTCCATATACAAGTACAGCATGTTCCTGCCCCCATATCCAAGTATAGCATGTCCCTGTCCCCATATACCAGTATAGCATGTCCCTGTCCCCATATACCAGTATAGCATGTCCCTGTCCCCATATACCAGTATAGCATGTCCCTGCCCCCATATACCAGTATAGCATGTTCCTGCCCCCATATACCAGTACAGCATGTCCCTGTCCCCATATACCAGTATAGCCTGTCCCTGTCCCCATATCCAAGTATAGCATGTTCCCATATGCCAGTACAGCATGTTCCTGCCCCCATATCCCAGTATAGCATGTCCCTGTCCCCATATCCCAGTATAGCATGTCCCTGCCCCCATATACCAGTATAGCATATCCCTGCCCCCATATACCAGAACAGCATGTTCCTGTCCCTATATACCAGTACAGAATGTCCCTGCCCCCATATCCAAGTATAGCATGTTCCTGCCCCCATATACCAGTACAGCATGTTCCTGTCCCCATATACCAGTACAGAATGTCCCTGCCCCCATATCCAAGTATAGCATGTTCCTGCCCCCATATACCAGTATAGCATGTCCCTGCCCCCATATACCAGTATAGCATATCCCTGTCCCCATATACCAGTACAGCGTATCCCTGTCCCCATATACCAGTATAGCATGTCACTGTCCCCATATACCAGTATAGCATGTTCCTGTCCCCATATACCAGTATAGCATGTCCCTGCCCCCATATACCAGTATAGCATGTTCCTGCCCCCATATACCAGTATAGCGTATCCCTGTCCCCATATACCAGTATAGCATGTCCCTGTCCCCATATACCAGTACAGCATGTCCCTGTCCCCATATACCAGTATAGCATGTCCCTGCCCCCATATACCAGTATAGCATGTTCCTGCCCCCATATACCAGTATAGCATGTCCCTGCTTCAATATACCAGTAAATCATGTTCCTGCCCCCATATACCAGTATAGCATGTCCCTGCCCCCATATACCAGTATAGCATGTCCCTGGCCCCATATACCAGTATAGCATATCCCTGTCCCCATATACCAGTATAGAATGTCCCTGACCCCATATACCAGTATAGCATGTTCCTGCCCCCATATACCAGTATAGCATTTCGCTGCCCCCATATCCAAATATAGCATGTCCCCATATACCAGTACAGCATGTTCCTGCTTCCATATACCAGTACAGCATGTTCCTGCCCCCATATACCAGTATAGCATGTCCCTGCTTCCATATACCAGTACGGCATGTTCCTGCCCCCATATACCAGTATAGCGGATCCCTGCTTTTATATACAAGTACAGCATGTTCCTGCCCCCATATCCCAGTATAGCATGTCCCTGCTTCCATATACCAGTACAACATATTCCTGCCCCCATGTCCCAGTATAGCATGTCCCTGCCCCCATATCCCAGTATAGCCTGTCCCTGCACCCATATACCAGTATAGCATGTCCCAGCACACATATACCAGCTTAGCATGTCCCTGCCTGTATATACTAGTACAGCACCCATATTCCAGTACAGCATATTCCTGCCCCCATATACCAGTATAGCATGTCCCTGCCCCCATATACCAGCATAGTATGGCAACAATAAAGTCAATTTAAATCCAAACAAGCTTATGTGCAGATGTAAATAAGCATTCTGAGTACCAACTTATACACATATTGGCAATCACATAGCCCATTTAGAGCCAGAAATCCCCTGTGTTGCTCTTATTAAGCCTATTCAGAGGAGAAAATACCACAATTTTGGCAACAAGAAAGCCAATTCAGAGCCAAACAAACAAACATGCAGCTCTTATTAAGCATATCCATCTTTAGACAGACCGCATTTTGACAATCATTATGCTCAGCCAGAGGTAAATGAACCGGAGTGCTACACATTTTGGCAACCATAAAGCCGTGCAGAGCCAACCAAACCCATGAGAAGCGCTATAATTAAGACTAGTACTCAATGCCATATGATGGTTATAGTTAACTAAATTATGTTTACGATTTCATAAAAAGTAACGGAATGTAAAGGAATATTCAATTTACAATTATGAGCATTATATAGTGGGTACAAATTAATTTGCGTTAGCATCAATTACTAGAAAGTTTTATTTCCGCCAATAACCAGGCACGAACTATAAGTTCCATGTGCACTGTTATTGTGACGCCGTCTGATTGTTTTTCTTCAAATAAACTGAGTTTTTACGTCATATATAGATGTGATAATACCTATTATAATTACTAGGACACATGGTTATCAAGAGTGTGCTATTCTCGGATATGTTGGATATGGCGCGGTAAGAAACAACTCATCTTAAATAAAGTACATTGACGAAAAACATTTTTTTAGCACTGATGGTTTATTAAATCATTATCACGTAAACAAAATATATTTATGAAGCGTCACTTGCATATAGATGTGTTTCACTTTAATTTCATTGTTTGGGTGGGAATAAATCAATCACATGATGTTGCCTCTGCACGGCAGGGACACTGGTACGTTTAGACCAGTAAGCAAACGACCGTTGAAAGTTAACACTTCATGATACCATCATTTGTCACACAGATCTTCGATCAAAAGTAGTGGATAAGTGACATATACTCCCTTTTATCTGATGAACTGAGTTAGTTTACTGAAAACTTCTCTGAAATCTGATTTCAGCCTATAATAAAGCAGTTATTGTTATACATGTAACACGATGGCAACGAAAGACTGGACAAATAGGCAAACTATAGTTCTAGCGTTAGCGAAATATATTTCTGATTATAACGCAAAACAGTTTCAGGAGATTATGATCTCGGGCAGGAAAAACTCCATATATTTTATTTTGTTTATTATTGCTATAATTTCGTCATGATCTTGATGACTCTTGGGTTAAACGATATTTAGTTCAATAAAACATTTTCAATATCCAGATATACTAACTTTGAATAAGTCGTTGTAAAATAAAATGAGTTTAAACTGATTTTGCCTTAAGCCCCGGAACGTTTGGTTGAAAAATGTATCAATACGTGTCGTTTTATTCTCTCTTCTGGTAAAGAAAACACTGATTAGAGCAGTCGGATTGAACACAATGAATATGTTTAGACTTGTTTTTTGTTTTTTTTTCATTTTGTGCTTTTCCTTTTCTTTGGTGGCGTATCAGCTCAGGGAGGTGAGGACTTTTAACTGATTGCATATAAGTTTTGTATTTTGCACAGATTAGTTTTGATAGTAATTTTTCTTCTTTAGAAGTTCTTGAATTGTGGTGTGCTTTCCGATGATTTACAGAGATTTAACACTTAAATAGAAACATGTTTTTACTGTTTGCATAGGTTTATAGGTTTTTTACAATGGCTCGGTTTTCTGAAAAAGAACAACAAACAAACTAAAATTAACTGTTATGTCTATATTCCTATAGCCATTTTATTAGTGTTTTTTTTCCAGTCTAAAATCGCAATACATTTCACCTCGTGAACACCAGAAGTAAATATAGCATTCATGTCTACGCCACTCGTTAAAAATAACTTTTGGTGCTCACTCGGTGACATATATATAGAGGATATTTGTTTGTTCCAGTGTAAGATCGTATTTTATTTCAAGAGTGTCATAGAAAAACATATTTTCCCGAGTGGCGAAGCCACGAATGAAAATATAGTTTTTCTATGATCACGAGTAGAATAAAATACGATCTCACACTGATATAAACATTTTTTTCTGTTTCTTTCATGCTTATTTTCCGAGTTTAATAGACTTTTAATTTATTTTCTTAATTACCCCCTTTTTGAAAAGGGTGTTTTTAACGCCGCTACCCGTGGGGCACCCCTCAATGGATTTTAAAAGTAGTTCTGAGAGTAGATATTTTCACTCCTTATTTTGCAGTGAAAATATCAGATTGATATTTTCACTGTTGTTATTTCACTGGTAAAACTCCATATTTCATAAAAAAACATGAAAGAAATTGCGATCTTACTTTCATTAAATACATACGTGTTAATAAATTAGCATTTTCTACCAAAATTACAAACTGTTTGAATTCAATATGAATACGTCTAGACTGATAATGTCGGTTTCTACAAATCTTAGCACAACAACATCTGAATGTGCTCCCTAGTGTACATACTTCATGTTGAAGATAATTTCACAAAAAAGTCTTTCACATTGTACTTGCTCATTTACTTTAGGAATGAACTCGAAAATGTTATACATGCTTCCATTTTTTACTAAAAAGCAGCACCGCAATTGTGGATTTAATTTGTTCAATCGGAACTCCTCGGCCATTTTTATCGAAAACAATCTCGGATGTATGCCGGTATATCTGTTGAAGTAGTTCGTAAAATTTTGAATTATAGCAATAATTAAATGTAGTGTTTTAGCTTGTATTTGATGTTTTGTATTTGTTGATCTAAGTTTAAATTGATTGCCAGTGAAGTGTATTATTGCAAACATAATTAAGATTCCCAAGAGTGAAGTCATTAAGTTTAACTTCTAAATTAAAATTACAACGCGATCTACTTGCAGCGGACTATATAATATGTTAATCTATGCGATCAAAACAAATTGATATTTGTACTGTCCAATGAAGGTATGCTTAAAGTCAGTGCCAAAACCTGTTTTATGATTTTAAAAACTAGAAATAACCTGTTGTATAGATGACCTGTTTCCTTGCTTTAGATATTAAATAATGTGTATAAATATTTTAATAACTTAAGCATCCCTTAAGTAACTGTAAATTAAATTTATATAGATGCTTACTAGGCTTCTTAAAACTCTTTAGTCTTATTTTTTTTATAATTTTATCCAATATATACACATGATATATGTGCAATACTTTGTGTTGAACATATATCGATCCTGAATGTTATGTATATATATATATATATATATCGTTTGTTTAGTGCTACGGTCTCCTATAACTCATGTAGTGAGTGCCAATACTTCCTTTTTAAAAAGGAAGCTATATCTATTAAGTTGTTGTAAGGTGTATTGATGAGACTCAAATAAACTACTCAAACTTGTTAACCGTCCATATACATCCGAGGGTGTTTTCGATAAAAATGGCCGAGGAGCTCCGAATGCAGTTTGTTAGCATTAATTTCTTATTTAGGAACCAGTAGGCGGAGCTTAAATGGCTCAATCTTAATTTCAATCATCAACAAGTGGCGCGCGCAAAATGGAATAACGTTATAATTTATCGGCATTGCACGGTAGCTTGGCAACGAAAAGTGCAAAAGCAAATGCACAACGAATAATGATCTGCTTATAATTAAAAATATATTTTGGAGACCTTGCTTTCTATGAAACGAGTTATGTGAACTGAAAACGAAAAAAATCCTTACCGGAAACAAGACATTTCTACACATAAAATGTTTTATTACATAGTGGTGCTTCATGCAGTCTGAACGTTGAGCGGTTTTAAAAGTGTCATCGATTTCTTTGAAATGCCTAGGGGTTATAAATGATTTCTTTTTTCTTTCTTTCCTTTATTACGGTCAACACATTATACGTGTGAATAGAGGTAGACATTATATTATAATATGATATAACTATAATATAAAAACAACAACAACTAATGAACCAGGTTTTTGGGGTCAGATGTTAAAGCATAATATATTTGACTATGAAAAGACATAAGATACACTAGGTTATATTGTCATGTGGATTTCGCAATGTTTTTAATACAAAATATATGAATTTGCTTGTGAGTATTAGCTTTTGACTATCATTCTCACATATTATCCTTTTGAAGGATATAATATTGACATTGTTTCTATGAATAGCTGGTAAATATTTCCTTCTTTCATTTACAAAAATGGGTGCATTTAAGAATGTTATGAAATTCATCGCCAGTATCATTTAAGTTTCATAATGTACATTTTCGGTCATTTCTTTGAATACCATGCCTGCGGCCCGTCTCAACGGGCAAATACTTATTGCAAAGTCTGAAATTTATGAGCGGCTGGATAAACATTTCTGGAATTGAACTATAAAAATCTTAAAACCTATGATCCTTTGGAGGCTCATTTACTATACCAAGATTGTTTGTATTGATCGTTTAGCGAATTTTCAGCAAGATTTAACAAAGATACCTATCGTACTGTCGCGTTATCCTTATCGTACTGTCGCGTTGTTATTATCGTACTGTCGCGTTATCCTTATCGTACTGTCGCGTTGTTATTATCGTACTATTGCGCTATCAGTATCGTACTGTCACGTTGTTATTATCGTACTGTCGCGCTATCAGTATCGTACTGTCGCGTTATCATTATCGTACTGTCGCACTATCAGTATCGTACTGTCGCGTCATCATTATCGTACTGTCGCGTTGTTATTATCGTACTGTCGCGTTATCCTTGTCGTCCTGTCGCGTTGTTATTATCGCACTGTCGCGCTATCATTATCGTACTGTCGCGTCATCATTATCGTACTGTCGCGTTGTTAATATCGTACTGTCACATCATCATTTTCGTACTGTCGCGTTATCCTTATCGTACTGTCGCGTTGTTATTATCGTACTGTCGCGCTATCAGTATCGTACTGTCGCGTTGTTATTATCGTACTGTCGCGCTATCAGTATTGTACTGTCGCGTTGTTATTATCGTACTGTCGCGTTATCATTATCGTACTGTCGCGTTATCATTATCGTATTGTCGCGTTTTCATCATCCTACTGTCGCAATAGTATCGTTTTACTGTCGCGTTATCATAATCGTACTGCCACGTTATTATTATCTTACTGTCGCGTTATCATTTACTTACTGTCGCGTTATCATAATCGTACTGTCGCGTTATTATTATCTTACTGTCGCGTTATCATTTACTTACTGTCGCGTTATCATAATCGTACTGTCGCGTCATAATCATCGTACTGAAGCTTTATCATCATAGTACTGTCGCGTTTTCTTTATCGTAGTTTCTTGCAAACTGATTTCGCGTTTTCATCATCGTACTTTCGAATATCACGTTTTATATCAAACCATTCACAGGCAGTGGCACTAATGGAACGTTCGTAGTTATACACAGCGTTCCTTGTGGCTTTGTAATCGGTGTGTATACTTTTAATAAGTCAGGAAGTGTGTACATTAACTTACTTAATAAATTTTTACTCATCTTTTGTATCTATTAATTTCAGGTTATAATGATCCATGCGCAGAAACCGAACCACCGCCACAAGATGAGATGTCCTGCACTGACGAGACTCTTACGTGTACGGACGGCACATGTTTATGTAATATATGCCCCGGTATGTTTGTTTTCAGATTTTGCTGTAGCAATTGAGTAATTTAACGAACAAACACAATCTACACATTCCATATTACAATATATATCAACTCATTATCCTTCCTCAACACTATCGCTTGATATACATGTACATGTTGGTTTCAGCTTCAGCCCTGTTTGACGATTGTAATGACAATGGCGACTGCACAGACTTAGACCCGAACACAGAGTGCGTGGCAACAGGACACTGTGCATGTCGGGATGGCTTCAGTGAAATAGACGGATACTGTTGGGCTGGTTAGACAGGGTTTTATTATTATTTTGTTCTTTTTTGCTTTCACTTAAGCGTTCAGGTCAATATATTTTTTTTCTGTACTCAACTCTTAATTGGAGGTTTTGGGAGAAACTACCGCCATAACATGCACATTTTAAATATTGGTTGAACTGTTCAACATTATTGACTTGCCGGCATACTTCTTAATTAAAACCCGATTTAAGAACTTATAGAACTTCTATTTAATCATTTTATGTTGTTCATACAATTTTCGATTGGTTTTCAGTGGGAGTGTTTGGAGGTCGATGCGATGGCGACGGTAACTGTGGTGACAAGAACGCTATGTGTGAAATCGATCGGTGTGTCTGCAACGCTCAATCAAGTCCGTTCAACGGGATGTGTATCTTGCGTGAGGCCCATTTGATCAAACTCACCAAAAACCGGTCTTATTGATACTAAGGCCACTACTTTTATATAAATTGGTTTACAAAACCGGCGGGTCTAATTTTCCGAAAAGTACAAAAAAATAAATAAATGAATTTCACTTTTTTTTCAAAATTATTTTCCCGACCGTATTGATTTTGGTGCGAAACAAAAGAAAAACGAACAGATAAGAGTACGAATGCAGTTGATCTCGACTGGTTTGTTGTTCCGTAGCCGTATTCGCCAATTTATAGTGATAGCATGTGAGCCAGTCAACTGTAATGGCAGCGCCGTTGGAAATGGCGGAATTGACGATAGCAGTCATTCTTTGTGTAAAATAATTTATCAAAATATGCAGGAGTTGTTAAAATAACAATAGCAATAAACATTGGCAAATTTAACAGCCGACACAAACAATAACTGTCTCGTGATTGTTGTTTTTTACCACCAATTTAAGTCATGAAAATATTGTTGTTTATAGATAAAAAAAAGAGTGTCAGCGACTGCCATCGAATTAGTAGACACACATATCTGTAAATTATGTGTAAGAAAAGCATTTTATAACATTTTATGGTTAAATATCAAATAACAATGCACTAAGTGTGAGCGGTGAAATCGAAAGTAAAATTTCTAAGTTGACACCGGTGACCTAGTTTCGCAATTTCGGTCGTTTTTTTATGGATTTTAATCACAGAATGGTTCGGAAATACTTGTCATTGAGTCAATTTAAAGCTTGTGTTTATTCTAGATTACATGTTTATTCATGTTTGGGTTAAAAGTAGAGTTAAAACAATGAAAGAGTTGAACACATGTGTCAATGACATTTACTATTTAAATGCCGGGAGTTGTAACTGTGCAAAACATTTAGATAAAACAACACGGAAAAGTCCATTTCAATTTATAAAGAGCTTGATATTTCACTATAAATGAGATTTGTTGTTGTAACCAAGGAATACTTTTTAAAATAAAAAATAAACAATCAAGTATAGATGCCCTGTGAACGCATGTATACACAAAATGGCCGAGTTGGGAGAATATGAAAATATCCGATACATAATTATGGATTTCTCTGTCAGTTTACTATCAGTTTACTATCATTGGTTCATAAAGTTAAGTCACATGTTAGATTTATTATTTTGCTATGTGATTTTTATGTACTGATGTGGTAATTTGCTGCAAGATTTGAATTTGAAATGGATTTGGTGAACATCCCATGGTAAATATCCCTGTCCGAAAATATCCGGACTTAGCATGGGCCGGGTTACACACAACTTGGACCCCGCATGGTAAGGGTTATTAACACTCAAATCTAGGTCTAGTTTGGTTTTTAGTTTTTCAGGAATTATTTCCACAATATTAAAGCTCAAATGTCTTCTTAAAATGTTACTTCCTTATTTACAAAATTTGTAATTATTTCACTTTATTGACATTTACCAATATTGAAATAACTGAAACAACGTCTCGAAAATGTAATGTATTGTTTTAATACGGTGCAATTTTTGTGTATTTTAATACGTAAAATTCATCTTCTTTTTCAATTTAATATTGGTCTGTCTTTAAGTGTTCTGCATTCACTTTTGCTTTAGCAATACTGCATACCCTTGTTACATCTCACAGTATTCATCAACATGACAAAACAGGAAAAACGTTTATATCACTAACAAAATAATATTTATGAAAAGAGAAGGTGTTACAATTTCCGTGGCATTGTCCCTTTATTTGATGCCAACACGTATAAAGGGCATATTTTGGTGTTCTACTTATGATTATTTGCTAGTATCCATTGGATTGTATCCACTCCAAATACATTAATTATTTTGACCAAAACTATTTATGTTTCAGGAGGGGGTCCGCCTGGTGAGTGTGATGATGGCACATGTCCCGAGGACACAAACTCGGAATGTATGACCGACATGTGTATATGCAAAGACGGCTTCTCTCTGGCTGGCGGAGTATGCAGGATGGGTCAGTTCTGAGTTCTGGCGAATGACACTTTGTCATAACAAATAGTACACTGCCTACATGGCAAACTTCACGAAATTTAAATTTTTAAGTAAGAAATAGTAATGGAATTACGTGTATACATGTAAACGGCGACTCCAGGATTTGAAGTTAGAGGGGGCGTAACTTAGGGGCGTAACCTTTTGACTTGCGCCCATCCCTTAGAACCGATTTATTTGGTTTAAAGTGTAGGCGGGGGGTAACAATTTCTAGTCCGAAATGGTGCATTTTGGGCGTATTTTAATAATTTTTCTCCTACATAGAAAGCTTGGACGAAGTTGTGGGGGGGGGGGGGGGGTTGGATCTGCTAGTACATGTATATTGCATTACATTACATGCAGAAACATCTGATATATGTAGAGACAACTGTTCTTAACACAATTGTTCACACATATCGTACAGACGGATCCACTGGGGGTTGCTGTGGTGAGGAGGACACGTGCATGGACAAGCTGGCGGTTTGTTTGGACGGATTGTGCGTATGTGCAGATGGCTCCAGGGCTATTAGCGGGTGGTGTCGAGCAGGTATTCTGGGTGTTTTAGGCAGTATTCACTTAACGTTTTGTATTGGTCTTAATTTGGAGTGTTTGTTTCGGACTATTAAATATATTGATTTATACACTGACAGTGTCTGAGTCACGTGATGGCGACCATGGGTTCACGATTGCTGCACATAATTACGTAGATCATTATTATATTTAATTAATACTGATTTAGCATTACTGTCACTAAAGGGCAAGTACACTCCAGTATGCAATTTGTATGGGCTAGCTATTAACCTGTTAATTCCTAGATGGCGCGCTTGGGGGCTTCTGTGATGGCACGGGAAACGACAAATGTTCCGGGGACAAGTTTGCTGACTGTGTCGACGGGATGTGCATGTGCATGACGGGCTTTGACGCAATCGGCGGCATGTGCAGAATGAGTAAGAAATTTTCATATAACATTTTTAGCTATTTGTGGTATTGTCATAGCATTTGCCTTCGTTGTCCTCTCTTTCCTTTACTGCGCTGTCGACGGGCGTGTAAAAACAATAACCTTCACTATATCCCCCAAACTGTTCAAGATATTCATATGCAACGGATGTTGACATGTACACTTGTTGGTAGAGACACGCACATGTTCAGCAAGGCCCATACATCTGGTTTTAATGACTGTTGAGTTATGCCCCTTTACGACTGAAAAACAACAGAGGAGCATCTGCGTTCGCTCCGCGATTCTCTTGTTTTTGGGTTCACTGCATTGAAATGTGAATCCTCAGGAGTCAGAACAAAGATACTTTAGGAGTGTTCTAGCCCTGAGTTCCGTATATAAAAGTGAATTTCATTCTTGCCCATCGCTAATTGTTCTTGGACAAACATAAGTCTTTTCCTATGCTTTGTTAGAACTCGACGTGCTTGATATTTACTATAATCTAGGAGGGGCGCTGGGTGGCATGTGTGCCGGGACTGGCAACAACGAGTGTTTCATTGACAAGTTTGCCGTGTGTGACAACGGGATGTGTGTGTGCAAGACGGGGTCATCTGGTATCAGTGGAATGTGTAGACCGAGTGAGAAACTCCCATTTACCTTATATTAACGATTAAAATAACTGAATGTTAATTAATTTTGTATTTCAAAGGCGTGTACGATGTTCTTCTGGGTATCGTGTACTTATGGCATTACTTATGACATGAACATTTTTGCCCGCTTTTGTATATGGTAGGTAGAAATAGATACCATATTGAATTAAAGCGCAGAATGCGCAGAAAGACCATCTGCGGGAATGAAAACGGCGTCGTTTTTGGTCACGTGATCCTTCCATTATTTCCCTCGTATTTACTGTGATGTGTCTTAATACGTTCAGTTATTGTGGTATGTTATCTTTCAAATAAGATTTGAAATCGGAGAAGGTGTAAGAATAAAAATACTGTTCAAAGTGCATAAATTATTTACGAAAAAAGTTTTTTTTAGTTTGGAACTGTCTCTTGTTTCATGTGCAGTTGCTGTGATTTTTATCCTTGTGACATTTAACAAAATGTCTTTTTGACTTCCCCTGTTTATACTATTTCCATTGCATCTAGTAATCATGTTCTATGTTATATGCGTTGTGTATAGGGAATAAAACGTATTGTTTGTTGGCTTGTCTGCAGACGGTTGGACAGGTGGCATCTGTGACGGCGCGGGCGGAGACGGTTGCTCCGGCGACATGAACGCCTTCTGCATAAACGGAATGTGCATGTGTATAGGCGGATATATACCGTCCAGTGGCGTATGCGTGAAACGTGAGATTATTTAACACTCCGTTTTAGTTACTAGTTATTTTCGAGCCAATGTCCTTTTCGCAAAGACATGTCGGTTTTCAAGACTGAAATGCCAGACAAACCTCTTATGCACATCGCAGAAGCGTTTCATTTCACGGGGGAGCCTGTTACATGACCCCTGGCATTCTAGATCTGTACATCGTTTTTGGTCTAACTATGCCGCCGGTAAATACCCCGAGATGCAAATGGTTAACTTACACAAAACGTACATTTTTGGTTTCCTAATTAAACGTTATATCTTGACAGTGGGAAGTCTCGGAGGGCCATGCATGGGCAACGCATGTCCAGGAGACATAATGGCCACCTGCCAGAGTGGAATGTGCATGTGCAATACGAACTCGTCTGGAATCGCTGGGATGTGTGTGCCAAGTACGTATTACTGAGTAAAAATGCTATTTACAATTTAAAGTTGTGTCGTGTGTTTTCTTTAATTTCTTTTTTGGTTTCATTTTAATGGCTCCGAGTGCGCTCTCCTCCCGTTAATATCGGGAAACAAGCTTTTTTGTCGTTTACCGGCTTGAGCTTGAGCTCAAGACTTTTGTAAAAGACCACAAAGAGTCCATGTGGAGTTGAACATCACACTCGAAAGTACCAGATTTCAATGAAAATCAGTCTCTGAAACATACCTGGAATAATGTTTGATTTACAAAATAAGCTCATGTAAGACTAGGTAATATTTTGCGTATATTAACAGTAAAACACACGTATAAAACACGTATATGAAAGGACTGGAAAATCCTTGAAGTTCTGGTTTTGAACTCATTGGAACTATATTGCATTATAATACTATAAATAACATACTAAAATGGAGATAATTCATATGTTCAATACATAATTAATTCAGTGCTGTTTTATCCCTTCTGCTTGCACTGCTCTAGCAGTGAAATTAGCTAAATGGACGAATTATACCCAGTAGCATTGTATGCAAGACTAAAGAACAAAATATATCCTTTACCAGTATCCATTAATATATACCTCAGATTTTGTAAACTGGTAAGCTGGGTCATTTTCCTCTGTATTGCTATATATTTTGTGTACGTTAAAAAAATCCAATCCTGCATAAGTCATATGCTTATGAACATTTTAATAATTCTTATTTTCATATAGTGCTGTAACGGATACTTGGTTTAAATATGTATATTTGTAAATAATATGTTATACTATCTTTGTTTAAGCTATGATCGGAATTGAAGGAGTGTTTTCTATACTTCAATTGTGCTCACATTATCTTAAAATAGAAGTTGATAAGCATAATAAAATAACAAACTAGTATAAAAGTTTAGTTGAATCTGAATACCACCTTTTGCTATGATGTTTGTTTTATTCTACTGCTCATGGAATACACCGAATCAGTATGTTGGGTGGGTTGAGCTGTGAGTGGGTTTTGAGTGATGAGTGAGTGTGTGGGCGGGCGGGTATGTCGGCAGCATGGGTGTGTGGACGGGCAGGCGTTAGAGCAATGGAGCGATCGAGTGCCATGCATGCATTCATATGATCTTTGTGAATATCACATACAAGGAATCATGGCGCAAGTCGTTCAGCACTATCAGTGCTTTGATTTGTAAAGAACTTGCTTAAGAATACATCGTAATGTACCATTGTGGACATATATTTTTTATTATATTATATCAATATATTTTTTTACATTCAATACTGTTATCTTAAAGATGCACTATTACTACCAAATAAGATTGACCACAAATTATACATTTGTTTAAATATACCAGGCCCTAATATCACGAACATACTTAAGTCAAATCTCAGATTCAGTCTCAACACATTTTATCACATAGCATTAAATTATTAAAAATCATAAATGCTTTTTTAAGTACAATTCTGAAGTCTTTATAAATTTAATTACACTCAAGTATATTTTTTTGCTCTAGAATTAGTTTTCTTTGAAATATTGACGAAATCTTTTTATCAACACATTCTATGAGAAAATACGTTTTCAAAAAGTATAAAACATGCACGATTGTGAACCATACTATGCTTTTATATGGTGAAATGAGTTGAGACTGAGTTTGAGATTTGACTTAAGTATTTTCGTGATATTGGGGCCATAAAGGATGAATAAATGTCGAAAACAATGGTTCTTATGAAGGATTCCGAGTTTAATTTGAAGGAAATGTGAAGAAAATTTATTTCTACCTTATGAGATTATTGTAGATCATTGTAAATCTTTTAGCATTCATAAATCATTAATATTTTGGGTGCACAGCTATTGAATACACTGTTACAATCTTGTGATCAGTAATTATTATTTTCCATAAATGCATTATTCAGTTTATAGTTTAAGATTTATCACTCAAAATGTATGTTTGTTATACATGTGTATGTTTTGATTTTGAATAAGAGTGTCACTTTTAAAGGCATTGATACAGAAAATAGTTTATCTTATTGATATATGCAATAAGACTAATTCACAATGCGAAAACAATACGCTTGTTACCACACATATTAAATGTTGTCTGTCCAAATGTGATTCATTGACTAGAATGTGCAAATCATCTGCTATGATTACAAAGAATATCCATAAGTCAGTGATACACAATTGACGCAGTATTACTTTCAGACGGCGGGCCCGGAGGGATCTGTGTGTCCGGCAAGTGTCCCATGGACAAACATGCTGTCTGCACCAGCGGAATGTGCATGTGCAGGCAAGGAACATCCATGATCGGCGGTTTATGCAGACATGGTAACCAGCACCGATCTTGTAATAAAAAAAACAAAAACATTACGCAATCGTTTTTACATTTATTCTTTTGATATCTTTTTTTTTTGGTCCATTCTCGGCGGTACGTTTTTTCTTGTTCACGTGTAATGTGTGTATGGGCCATCACATCGGAAATCTCTTCGTTTATTAGACGGTCGGCTGGGCGGAATGTGCATGAGCGGGAGGTGTCGGGGCCGGATGGTGAGATGCGACTCGGCCACTATGTTGTGCGTCTGTAGAAACGGTTGCGAACCTTGGGCAGGCACCTGCTACAACAGTAAGTATTTGGGTGATATTTTCGTCATAGGCTTGCTCTTGAAAACGTCCCTCTTATTTCGATCTTGTTCGTGAACTATAATTATGTTCTACTTAATGTATTTAGTTACATTTGTGAACAAGTGTGACCTTTAGTGCTTGAACACAGCCTTAACTTCTATTACAAAGCTTGCTTTCTCTCTGGGCATAACTAACTACACTGCCAAGTTTTAGACATTATGGATAGTGCTTCCGAATGACTGTATTTAACTTTGGACCAATTGCAAAATCCTACTCCTAGGTTGAACTGTTCCTGTATGCGTTGTTAATTCCTTAATAAACTGGTCCACTATCTTAGTGATATACTTTTCCCTATTGATATGTATTTTATTCTGAATAAAACATCAGTTTATAAATCGCATTCTCGTACACCAGAGCGATGATGCTTTGTGTACCACAATGAATTGTTCTTCTAGGACAATGTTGTTGTTTTTTTGTAACACGGCTAAAGCCTATATAATCTACATATATATATATATATGGAGAGAGAGAAAGAGACCCCCCACGCCCTCAATTGTGCACGAGGTATTATGGCCGCTTTCATAAGTTGAGCTCATAATGGTTTCGTAAATGTTCATATTGTGCAAGTATGACTATTAAGATAGCTCATTGTTATTAATAGTAGAATTAGAACCATATGTTGATTCTTTGTTCCGTATTGTGATTTGGCTTTGCTGTTCTACATGAGCAAGCAGTAGCCATAACCGAATACTTTAATAATTGTCAAGTTATACTCTTTGTATATATACGTATATTTGTTTGTTAAGCACTTTTGAACGTATGTTTTTATGATAAAAGTGCTGTATAAATTGGGTATAATAATAATAATAATACTCCTTGATAGTTTTAAGAAGTCATTCAAATCTTAAAATTTGCCATTAATAAACGCCTAAGATATACACAGGAAACCTGTGTTTACATATTTCCAATACACAATGTGTACGAAGTACCATAACTCTGGTTTTATTTATGGTTTATGATTATGCCACCTGATACATTGTCGGAAAAAAAGTAATGGAAACACTTTAACTTGACCAAAGCATCAAACTTTTTCACGACATTCACATGATTCTTCATACACATGCAACTAGTGACAATATACAAAAAAAGTACGTATGACCAATAAGGCCCATGTCTCTAAGCTATCAAAGTTTGAAGTTGTGTATGAGTGTACTGTCATGCACAATCCTGGCCATACCTTAATAACCGTTAAAGATAATTGCATTAGACATTGTTACAGGTGATAATGGATGTCCATAAACCCGACTTTAATAACGATTTAGTTATGCCCGTTTTTTTACTGAACAAAATATACACTGTTGAGCTTTGGCGTTTGTTCCGCGGTAATCCTGTTTTTACATAATTTATGTCTTTTTACAGATCGCCGTCGATACTGATAAATCTACAGTCCTTCATGCAGTCAACAACACTTCAGCTACAGCAACAACAACACATCAGCTACCGCAACAACAACCATGCTCCTTTTGTCCATTAGCGTTTCTTAACAAGATGTAAAATTAATGTTCAACCATATATTGTTTAAAGGATAATATCACTACTATATGTAGATATATTTTACTAAATGAAATGAGTCGTGTGAGTTTGTACGCTTTGTTTTATAGTAATTATTTTGTCGTGTTTATCTAAAATTCAAAGTATATTTAATACAGCTAAGGATCACAAAGCAGCTTTTTTAACGTATAGCATCGAACTGTATGGAAACAACTTAAAATTAAGCCTCATCCGTGCCTTCTGCATATCGTTCTGTAACTAGGTCAATGTACACCAGTGGTATCCCAAACACCTGAGCTTTTTGTAATCAGGCCAACTGTCCCAATGGAGTTATGGGGTACTCCGCTCAAATCATTGTAAAACTTTTGGACTAAATCTACGCAAACTGGATTTGTTCCCATGGAAACAAAAACAGTTTTAAGTTTTAGACACCGTTTGTGACACTTCCAACGCCAATTTCTTGCCCAAAATCACTTTGAATTAACTCGATCTGACTTTCCACCTTATAATTAATACTGGTGATCTACTACTGGTCATGATCAACTAGAGCTATCACTGAAGGTGATTAATACCCCCGAACGCCGCCTCTCATTATGATTTATCATTGTATGAAGTTTTATGCTATTCTATCTAGTAGTTTTCGAGTTACTGTCCGGACAAAAGTTTGACAAAAAAAAAACAACACAGAAAAGGGCAATAACTCTGTAATTTGCTAATAGTGTAGTGATTCATGTACACTGAACTCCTTCTCATTGTGCTGTACCATTGTACAAAGTTTTATTACATTCCATCCGGTAGTTTTCAAGTTATGCTCCGGACAAGAAAAAAGTAACAAAGAGCAATAACTCTGTAATTGGCTGAAATAGAATCGCGGTTCCTGTACACTACACTTCCCCTCATTATGATCTATCACTGTATGAAGATTTATTAAATTCCATCCAATAGTTTTCAAGTTATGCCCCGGACCAGAAAAATTAACAAGGGCAATAACTCTGTAATTGGCTGAAAAAGAATTGCGGTTCCTGTACATATCACTTCTTCTCATTATGATCTATCACTGTATGGTTTTATTAAATTCCATCCAATAGTTTTCAAGTTATGCTCCGGACAAGAAAAAAGTAACAAAGGGCAGTAACTCTGTAATTAGCTGAGATAGAATTGCGGTTCTTGTACACTGCACTCCCTCTCATTATGATCTATCACTGTATGAAGTTTTATTAAATTCCATCCAATAGTTTTCGAGTTATGCTCCGGACAAGGAAAAAGTAACACAGGGCACTAACTCTGTAATTAGCTGTAATAGAATTGCGGTTCATGTACACTGCACTCCCTCTCATTATGATCTATCACTGAATGAAGATTTATTAAATTCCATCCAATAGTTTTCAAGTTATGCCCCGGACCAGAAAAATTAACAAGGGCAATAACTCTGTAATTGGCTGAAAAAGAATTGCGGTTCCTGTACATATCACTTCTTCTCATTATGATCTATCACTGTATGGTTTTATTAAATTCCATCCAATAGTTTTCAAGTTATGCTCCGGACAAGAAAAAAGTAACAAAGGGCAGTAACTCTGTAATTAGCTGAGATAGAATTGCGGTTCTTGTACACTGCACTCCCTCTCATTATGATCTATCACTGTATGAAGTTTTATTAAATTCCATCCAATAGTTTTCGAGTTATGCTCCGGACAAGGAAAAAGTAACACAGGGCACTAACTCTGTAATTAGCTGTAATAGAATTGCGGTTCATGTACACTGCACTCCCTCTCATTATGATCTATCACTGAATGAAGTTTTATTAAATTCCATCCAATAGTTTTCAAGTTATGCTCCGGACAAGAAAAAGTAACAAAGGGCAGTAACTCTGTAATTAGCTGAAATAGAATTGCGTTTTCTGTACACTGCACTCCCTCTGATTATGATCTATCACTGTATGAAGTTTTATTGAATTCCATCTCATAGTTTTCAAGTTATGCTCCGGACAAGAAAAAGTAACAAAGGGCACTAACTCTGTAATTAGCTGAAAAAGAAGTGTGGTTCCTGTACACTGCACTCCCTCTCATTATGATCTATCACTGTATGAAGTTTTATTAAATTCCATCCAATAGTTTTCAAGTTATGCTCCGGACAAGAAAAAAGAAACAAAGGGCAGTAACTCTGTAATAAGAGTTATAGTTCTTGTGCACTGCACTTCCTCTCATTGTGCTTTACTATTGTATGAAGTTTTAATAAATTTCATCTAGTAGTTTGCCAGTTAATGTCTGGAAAAAAATTGACAGCAAAAAAACAACAAATAAAGGACAATAAATCAGTAATCAGTTAAGGTATAGTTATGGTTCTTGAACACTGCACTTCCTCTCACTGTGCTTTACCATTGTATGAAGTTCCAATGAATTCCATCCAGTACTTTTCAAGTTATACTCCGGACAAAAAAAGTAACAAAGGGCAATAACTCAGTAATAAGCAAGAATAGAGTTATGGTTATTGTACACTGCACTTCCTCTCATTATGCTCTACCATTGTATGAAGTTTAATCCAATTTCATCCAGTAGGTTTTAAGTTATGCTCCGGACAAGGTAAATTGCAACGGACCGACCGACCGACCTCAGGGTGACTCCAATATACCCCCTTCAAACTTCGTTTGTCGGGGGTATAATAATATACATACATTTGACAAGTGCCCTGGAAGCATTCTTTTAGAATGACCTACTGACACCAAATACGGGCCATCTACTGTCCGAGCAAATATTAAACAATGAACAATGTGTACAAAAAGTTTGAGGACTCAACAACAAGGCGTTCAGAAGACATTGATCAAAGCCGGACAAAATAATCTCCTTTAGATGCGTCTGCAATGCCGAACAATGGATGATTTTTATACACAAGAACATGACACATGCCTTCTGAAATGAAGTTAGAACATAGCATAAACAAGAGCTGTCACAGTATGTGACGAATGCCCCCGATTGTGACATTGACCTATGAACAAGGTCAGTACATGAAAAGTTGATCTTGCCTTTACATGTCAAATACATATGGCAAGTTATTTTAAATTGCATCTAAACATAAAAAATACCACCCATAGTTGACAGCCGACACTGTTATGTCCTTATATATGCAGCACTCCATTGTGAATAAACACCCAAGTGTGACCTTGACCTTAGAGGTAGGGACACGGGTCTTGCATGCGACATGTCATCTTGGTATGTGGAACACATGTGGCAAGTTATTTTAAAATCTGTCCATACAAGGGAAAGTTACAGCCCGGACACGACAACCTATACTCTATGTCCTTATATGCAGCACTCCATTGTGAATAAACACTAAGTGTGACCTTGACCTTAGAGGTAGGGACACGGGTCGTTCACGCGACACGTTGTCTTGGTATGTGGAACACATGTGGCAAGTTATTTTAAAATCTATCCATACATGGGAAAGTTACAGCCCGGACACGACAACCTATACTCTATGTCCATATATGCAGCACTCCATTGTGAATTAACACTTAAGTGTGACCTTGACCTTTGAGGTAGGGACACGGGTCTTGCACGCGACACGTCATCTTGGTATGTGGAACACATGTGGCAAGTTATTTTAAAATCTGTCCATACAAGGGAAAGTTACAGCCCGGACACGACAACCTATACACTATGTCCTTTATGCAGCACTCCATTGTGAATAAACACTAAGTGTGACCTTGACCTTTGAGGTAGGGACACGGGTCTTGCATGCGACACGTCGTCTTGGTATGTGGAACACATGTGGCAAGTTATTTTAAAATCTGTCAATACATGGGAAAGTAACAGCCCGGACACGACAACCTATACTATATGTCCTATATGCAGCACTCCATTGTGAATAAACACTAAGTGTGACATTGACCTTAAAGGTAGGGGCACGGGTCTTGCACGCGACACGTCGTCTTGGTATGTGGAACACATGTGGCAAGTTATTTTAAAATCTGTCCATACAAGGGAAAGTTACAGCCCGGACACGACAACCTATACTCTATGTCCTATATGCAGCACTCCATTGTGAATAAACACTAAGTGTGACCTTGACCTTTGAGGTAGGGGCACGGGTCTTGCACGCGACACGTCGTCTTGGTATGTGGAACACATGTGGCAAGTTATTTTAAAATCTGTCCATACAAGGGAAAGTTACAGCCCGGACACGACAACCTATACTCTATGTCCTATATGCAGCACTCCATTGTGAATAAACACTAAGTGTGACCTTGACCTTTGAGGTAGGGGCACGGGTCTTGCACGCGACACGTCGTCTTGGTATGTGGAACACATGTGGCAAGTTATTTTAAAATCTGTCCATACAAGGGAAAGTTACAGCCCGGACACGACAACCTATACTCTATGTCCTATATGCAGCACTCCATTGTGAATAAACACTAAGTGTGACCTTGACCTTTGAGGTAGGGGCACGGGTCTTGCACGCGACACGTCGTCTTGGTATGTGGAACACATGTGGGAAGTTATTTTAAAATCTGTCCATACAAGGGAAAGTTACAGCCCGGACACGAGTTATTGAGCCGGACACACGGACGGTCGGAAGGACGGACAGACGGTGCGATTTTAATATGCCCACCTTCGGGGGCATAAAAACAAACAAACTCAATTTCAATTCTCAATGATATCATTGCCTTTATTCATGATTGAATATACAAATTAGAACAATAACAACACACACATCATATAGTACAAAAAGAGAGCGCAAACTTTCGCTAAATACTCTCATCCTATTTTCTCATCCTATTTTAAGGACAACCCTTTTGGTGAAAACTGGTTGTACATAAGCTGAATTTAGAGAGAGGACACTGTAAATACAGTTTTTTGTCATTCAAAGGTCATAACTATGGATTGACTAGGGTTATTGAACCTGATTGAGATATTTTGCCCAAACATATTCAGAACAATTTTAGTATTGATTGGACAAAGGCTTTTAAAGTTATTGATTGGTCAAACATGATTTTATGCAATTAAATAATTTAAAGGGTAATAACTCTTGGGTGTTAGGAATGATAATCAAACAAATTTGAGATATTAAGCCCATACATGTTCGGACCAAATTTGGTGTGATTCGACAGAGGCTTCTTAAGTTATTGATCTGACAAGAATGATTATAGGTAATTTCCATAATAAATAACGATATCTTGCCAGTGATATGGTTGGTTATCATCTGAGTTATAATGCCAAAACACACTCTCACCAAATTTAACAATAAAACAAATTGCCTTTACCAAAAATAAGAATATGGTGGACTTAAGCTGACAGATATAGAATCATTTCTTGGTTAAATTAAAGCATTGTGGGTAAAAAGATTCATAGACCCTTGGAATAATTGAAACTCGAAAGTAATTAAGTATTAACTATTCTTTCATAGAAAGCTATAAAACTACAGCCATGAACTATTTCTTATATGATGTTTTTGTCAAGTATTCAACAAGTCTTCAAATAAGAACCACATATAATGAAGATAAAAACAAATGTAACAAAAGTTAAACAATAATTTAGAATTATAAAGTGATCAAATGAAACATTCACACACTATAATTTAAAGAAGGCATCAAAAAGGCATACAAATATTTGAACACATACTTGACTACAAGGTAAATGAGTTTAACAGTTATGAAGAAATAAAATGCTTAGATGACATTTATAAAACAAGCTTCTGAAATATCTGACCTATTTAATCCATCTGAAAATGATGATTAAATCCAAAATTATCAATCAAACCATGTCCTTAAAATATAACAGATAAGATGAAAGAATTGAAGCAGAAAACAAATTTCATTGTCTGATACTCAAAAACCCACCAATGTCAACCCATCATTGGAAACTAAATGGTAACTTACATTTTCATACATAGAAAATATTGGTTGGAAAAATATATATAATACATGTACAATTTAAATAAGCTAAAACATACATCCCTACAAAAGCTTTCTATACAAATTTTTGCTATTGAAGAATAATACCAGCACATATACAAATCTGCACAAAAATTAAATTAAAATTTAGAACCTATGACAGAACTATTGAAACAATAGCTCACCTTTTTTGGGACTGTCAGAAAGTACAACCACTATGGAATGCCTTAAATGACGTTTTTAAACAACGATCCATTATTATTGCTATAACAAAAGGAATTACACACCAATATGTAGATTTCATATTTGACTAATGGTGATAATTAAAGAAGTCCAACTTCAACACAAATTAATTATTTATGAAACAACGTTTCGGCCATTTGGCCTTCATCTGGTTGTATGTATATAATGAACAGGAAATGACGTCAACATTAAATGACGTCAACGTTGATAACGTCAAAATATAGCATACATTTTTTGCGCAAAATGTCTTTTTATAGGATCTATAGAGATACAATTATACTGGTAAAATGCAATATAAATGCATAAACAATCATCAATAAACCAGTATAAACTATGCAACATTAAATAGGTTAAAAACAGTTATAAACCAGATTAATTTTGTGATTTTTTTTAATTCTGCAAGAAGAATTAAAATAATATTTTTGAATTCATACCATTAGGAACGACTGTGCCAAGAATGTGCATCCATTTACCCTCCTTTAATAATCGTTTCCAATTGTTCTCAATTTTATCAATTGGCATAAAAGAAAAATCATTGATACTGTGGATATATTTGACTAATGAAATTTTATATATTCTCAATGAAACACTGAAACACTATCCCATCATTCAATGCCTATTTACAATTCTTAACGCTTAGACAAAATATGAAGGGCATATTGCATTACAAAAAGATAGAAGAAAGTTTATTCAAAAAAATATATCACACAATACATATTTGAAATAGGCCAATGTGACCCGTGATCAAATCAATGTAATACAAAGACTTATACATACATGTATGGTGGAACAGATTGATTAACACTATATCACAGATTTAACAACTATATTTATACAATTTAATATATTTGTCCCCATCGATTATGAGTTATAACTTAACTGAATATCATTCTATCAACTGTATAACAAATGCACACCACTACAATGATATCATGAATTTTGATAAGCAATACACGTTACTACTATATTCTTTATGTACAAATAACTTCAGTAAGGTTTTGTTAGTTTGGACTAAGGTTTTAACATAAAAATGGACTACAAAAACCAGGCTTGTACGTACAAATATGCATGGTTTGTCATAGATATATGTATGCTGATAAGTTTCTTACAGTATTAACGTTTTCGGACTGCAAAAGTTGTACAGTTTTATACATACTAGGCCTAAGTCTATAATATCTTTTTATATATTATCTCT